>NW_026867694.1:185492-337402 GCF_020745735.1 Hemiscyllium ocellatum
CTGGCGCAATTACAACATTTAACAGGCATCTGGATGACAGATAAATGGGAAGGGTGTAGATGGAATTGACCAAATGCCGGCAAATGGAGGAGAATAATTTGGCTATCTGATTGGCATGGACACGTTGGAACAAAGGTATGTTTCCACGCTATACAGCTCGATGACGTTATGTCTTTTAAAAAAAAACGTCCTCCTCTTATCGGAAAACAATCCCCCGCTCAAGGAAAAGACACCTAACATTGAACATTATCGATACCTTTTATGATATTATAAACCTCTACAAGGTTACCTCTCAGCCTCCTACGCTCCAGTAGAAAATGTCTGAGTCTGTTAAGCCTGTCCTTGTAATTCAAACACTCCATTCCTAGCAACATCCTGATAAACCTCTTCTGAACTCTCCTGAACTTGATAACATTCTCTATATAACAGGGCGACCAGAACTATACACAGTCCTCCAGGACATGCCTCACGAAAGTCCTGTGCAACCAGAAAATAATACCCCAACTCCTGTACTCAAAGGACTGTCCACAGCTATTTGTCATTTATATAAATTGTTTGGATGTGAATATAGGAGATATAGCTAGTAAGTTTGCAGATGACACCAAAATTGGAGGTGTAGTGAACAGTTAAGAATGTTACCACAGAGTAAAATGGAATCTTGATCAGTTGGGCCAATGGACTGAGAATTGGCAGATGGAGCTATATTTAGAAAAATGCGAGGTGCTACATTTTGTAAAAGCAAATCAGAGCAGAACTTAAACACTTAATGATAATTCCTGGATAGTGTTGCTGAACAAAGAGACCTTGGAGTACAAGTTTATATTTCCTTGAAAGTAGAGTTGCAGGTAGATAGGCTAGTGAAGTAGGTGTTTAATATGCTTTCCTTTATTGATCAAACCACTGAGTACAAGAGTTGGGAGGTCATGTTGCGGCTGTGCAGGACATTAGTTAGGGCACTTTTGGAATACTGCGTACAATTCTTGTCTCATTCCTATCGGAACGATGTTGAGCAACTTGGAAGGATTCAGAAAAGATTTACAAGGATGTTGAAAAGGCTGGAGGATTTGAGCTGTCGGGAGAGCCGGAATAGGTTGGGGCTCTTTTCTCTGAGTCATTAGAGGCTGAAAGGTAAATTACAGAAGTCTATAAACTCATGAGAGGCATACATAAGGTAAATAGACAATGTATTTTCCCCAGGGTGGGCGAGTCCACAACTAGAGGGTATAGGTTTAGGATGAGAGGGGAAAAATTGAAATGGGACCTCAGGGGCATTTTTTTTATGCATAGAGGGTTGTATGTGTATGGAATGAGTTGCCAGAAGCTGGTCAAATTAAAGGATTTAATATACATCTGGATGAGTATATTAATAGGAGGGATATGGGCAAGAGTTGGTAAAATTGACAAGATTAGCTTAGGATATCTGGTAGATATGGACAATTTGTACCAGAGGGTCTGCTTCCGTGCAGTACATCTCTGTGACTCTATGTCTCTATAATGAACGCCAACACGTGAAACACCTTCATAACCACCCTGTCTACATATGAAGCAAACTTCAAAGAATTATGTCTGTAACCCTAGGTTGCTCTGTTCTACAACACTACCAATGGCTCAACATTTAATTGTATAATTATTTTATTAGTTTGTTTTACCAAAGTACAATACCTTGCATTTATCAACATTAAACTCCATCTACAATTCTTTAGCCCAGTGAGTGATAATACTGGGGAAGAAAGGCTGGAAAGTAATCAGTTGCTTTGTATCATTTAATGGTTTCGGGAAGGGAGCAGTCACACGTTAGAGGTGGGAAATAGTGATCGGTGTTTGAGGTCAGAAAGTATGCTCTGTCTTTGTCTCTGATGTTCAGTGTTGCTATCTATTCGATTTCCTTCACAGTGCAGTGTGTCTACAGGATTTCATTCCCTCATATTGCAGACTACAGATAATAGCCATTTAAAACTGGAAATAATAGCCAAGTATTCAAAGATGTTCATAGCTTATCTCGAAGGCAGATCACATACCTCGATATCCTACAGTTGAGGCAAGTACATTTTTAGCAACGTTATTATTCTAACTGTGTAATTCAGTAAAGTGAACCAGATTTCAATGAATCCATACCGATCTGAAAGCTGGCATTTAAAGTTAAAATTTTGGGCATGGTTTAGATCTTGTGTAGTCAGTAGTATCCCTGCCTCTGAATTTCAGAATTTAAGCCCCAGAAGCACAGACCCTGGGTGGGAGGGACATTTGCACCTTCTAGAGGTTTATAAATTCATGAAGTGCATGGATAGGGGGTGAGTATGTCTGGAAGTCCAAAATTAGTAGGCATAGATTTTATGTGAGAGGGGAAAGATTTTTCACTCAGAAAGTGGAAATGAACTGCCGGACGTAGTGGTGGAGGTTGGTATAATTACAACATTTAAAAAGCAGGCAGATGGGTATTTTAATAAGAAGGATTTAGAGTGATATGGGCCAATTGCTGGCAAATAGATTAGATTAGCTACAGTGTAGCACAAGTCCATACCAACCCTCTGAAGAGTTACCCACCCAGAACCATCTCACTACATTTACCCGTAACTAATGCACCTGACATTATGTGCAACTTTGCACGGCCTATTCACATAACCTGCACAACTTTGGACTGTGGGAGGAAACCCACGCAGACACAGCGAGATGTACAAAATCCACACAGTCAGTCACCTGAGCCAGCAATCAAACCCAGGTTCCTGGTACTGTGAGGCAGTAGCACTGAGCCACTGCACCGTCCCAAGTAGGGAACGAATAATTTCAGAAATCAGGTTGGCATGGACGAGTTGGTCAAAAGTGTTTGCTTCCGTGCTGTACAGCTCTAAGATTCATCAAGCCACTTGATCTAGGTCCCTGTGTAATCTTCATTGTCCACTATATAGCCAAACTTAGTTTCATCCATAATCTTTCTAACCACGCCTTCTATAATTCTCATCTGAATCATTTGTCTAAATGTCAAACAAAAATGGATTGAGCACAAGTCCCTGTGGAACACCACTGTGCACAGTGTCACAAAGCTGGTACCTTTTCTCTAAAAGCTTCCTTTTCTCAAAGATACTGTGTCCTTGAATTGTTTTTTTCAGAGGGGTCGTAAATAATTCCCGGCTCCAAGGTGATTGGTTTGATACAGAGTTTAAACAGTTTTGTGATTAAAGGTATAATGAAAGGGGAGTTGTCAGGTCTCTATGTGAGCAGTCCAGTCCAGAACCAGTTTGCAGTTCAGCTCTCTCTCTCTCTCCTTCTGCACTTCTAGCATCAACCTGTAAGCATTTGTTCCATTTGCACTGTTCTTAAGGGAGGTTTGCTTATTGGGATGGTTGTGTGCTTCCATGATCAATAGTTCAGTAGATTGGATGGGCCAAATGGCCTTTTTTCTCTCTAATGTTTTACTTGTGTGGTACATGCATTTGTTTGTGTTAGTGTTTGTATTTACTTGTGCATGTGTGTCTGTGTGTCCATGTTTTTGGGTGTCTGTACTTTTGTGTATTTGAGTGCGTCTGTAAGGATTTTTTCCATTATAGCTTGAGGAACTTTGTTTCAGTCATGAATTTGTTATTTTAAGAGTTGAGGGGCATCTACATGACTTCATAGGACGACTCTGACCTAATGTGCGACCTATATCATAGGCTATATCATCAGCCTGGTTGCACCGATAATTTGCTGTGACCATTGGAGGAGAGGCAGTAGAAAAGAAAACAGTTACTCAACAACCCAGGAAACTCTGGACCGGTGAGTCTGACATCAGTGGTCGGTGAGTTGTTGGAGGGGATTCTGAGGGATAGCCAATTGCATGCATTTTCAACGGTAAGGATTGATTGGGGATAGTCACCATAGTTTTTTGCATGAGAAATCATGTCACACTAATTTGACTGAGTCTGTTAAAGAGGTTACAAAGCAGATTGATGAAGGCAGTGTTGTGGTTGCTTTCCATATAGACTGGAGCAAGTTCTTCGACAAGATTCTGCATATTAGGAATGTTAGTAAGGTTAGCTCACATGGGAAACAGCGCACCCAAGCCAATTGAATACAAAATTAGATTGAAGGGAGGCGACAGAGGATTGCTTTTCAGACTTCAGGCTCGTGAACAGTAGTGTGCCACAAGGATCAGTGCTGAGCCCACTGCTTTTCGTCATTTATATAAATTATGTGGATGTGAGCAAAGGTGGCAATGGTAACAAGTTTGCAGATTACACTAAAATTGTTGGTGTTGTGGGTAATGAAGAAAATTATCTCAGAGTGCAATGAGACCTCAATCAGATGGGGCAATGGGCTGACGAGTGGCAGATGGTGTTTAATTCAGATAAATGTGAAGTGCTGCATTTAGGAAAGCAAATTGGCGTACTTAATGAAAATGTCTTGGAGGATGTTGCTGATCAACGAGAGAGAGAAAGATGTAGGTGCAACGCTCCTTCAAAGTGAACAGGATAGTGTTTGGTCAGAGCATTGAGTTTCAGAGTTCGGATGTCATGTTACAGCTATACAGGATGTCAGTGAGGCCATATTTTGGAATACTGTGTGCAGTTCTGGTCTCCCTGCTGGACGAATGTTGTTGTGACACCTGAAAGGGTTCAGAAAAGATTTACAAGGATGTTGCCAGAGTTTGAGCTATAAGCAGAAGCTGAATAGACTAAAGTGGTTATCCCTGTAGAATCACGGACTTAGGGCTGACCTTATGGAGGTTTATAAAATTATAAGGGGCATGGATTTTGTAAATAGACAAGGTTTATTTCCAAGAATAGGGGATTCCAAAAATAGAGGGGATAGGTTTAAGGTGCGAGAGGAATATTTTAGATGGAACTTCGAGGCAATGATTTCATACAGAGGGAGGTGTGCATAAGGGATTATCTGCCAGAGGAATTGTTGGGGTCTGGCATCTTGATGGGTATCTGAATAAGGAGGTATAGAGGAATATGAGCGAAATACTGGCAAATCAGACTCGATCAGATTGGGATGTCTGATCAGTATGGAAAAACTTGCATGCTACATGATTCTATAAGTGGGATGAGAAGACACTCTAAACAGGCATTTCATGTGGGAATTCTCTTCTCCACAATTTTGAGATGCCTCTTTGTCTACATTGATTCAAAGCTGAGTTAGTTAAATATTTGACAGAGAAGTGAATCATGGATAATGGAATACAGACAGGAAAGTAGGTCTGATTCCACAACCTGATCATCCACAGTCTTAGCGCCTGATGGTGAAGGCTCTAAGTGCCTCAATACCCACTCCTACTCCTCAGTCCCATGTTTCTGTGTTCCATTAAGCCCCTCAAACCTGCTAGACAGGAGCAGTTAGAGGCTACTTACTGTTATACCCTGGTGCACAGAAACAAAAGAGATCATTCAGCCGCTCAAAACTGTCACACAATTTGGGCTGGGTAGCAAAATGTAATTGGAAAACCCAGGCTGGTAGCAAATAGGTCGCTCACCCCTCCCTGCAACTTATGCTTCATTTGTTGGTCATGTTGTAGACCCACTTTCACTGTGAATACAGCTCCCATACCTCAACCAGAGATCGTCAAGACAATCTGGCAACATTCAATAACAGAGCTTGCAGGAAAATAAAATCCTCTACTTTCCAATAATAGAATGTGAGGACGCCACAATCAGGGATATATCATTCATTCACACGCCGCACCCCACCCCCCTCCCCCAACACACACACATAAGCATGTCATCATTCACAATAAGATCATCAGGTCTAATATCCTCTTTCATGGCTCACCTCTGACTGGTCAAAAAGCACTCCCTGCTCCCACACTGTGACCTATTGATATGAACAAAAGACGTGAACACAAGGGCTCAAGGAAGAGTGACCAGCCCGGACATCAAGGCAGAATTTAACTGATGTTGGTCTCAAGGAGCCTGAGCAAGATTGCACTTAATGGGATTGAGTTGCAAACTTCCATGTTCAGAGTGATTTAAAGCATAAAACACAATGATTGTGGCTTGTGTACAAAAATCCATGCAGTCATGAACATGTCTGCAAAAGATCCTCAAGGCAGCTTTCTCAGTACAAACATCTTCAGCTGCTTTATAAATGTCTTGCACCCACCAGAAGATTAGAAGTGGGGGTGTTCACTGAAGATCCCACAATATTCAGGAAAAATGCCCCCCTTCAGCTCCTGAACTAGTCTGTGTATATGTGCAGCAAGACCGAGACAACATTCAGGCTAGTGCTGTTGGAAGTATTGGTAACATTCATGAAACAGTGCTGCTGGACACTGCACATTTCCAAAGTTAAAAGGAAGAGATTATTCAGCGCCTCATGTTAGCTTCACATGTATATGAGGAACTCATTCAGCTCAATGAAATCATTGGAGAAGTGTAGAGATAGCCCATTTACTGCCTCCAACCAAATTCACACGAAGAGAAGGAGTCACATGTTATGGATGACAGCAGAGCTCCTCAAAAATATTTGAAGGCGTTGGCCTAGATGCTCTTAATAATTAAGAGTTCTGATACAGAAATAATTCCATAAACATGTACTTGACAAAAAGGAAAGATCAGACACAGATTCTCAGATAGAACATAGAACATAGAACAATACAGCACAGAACAGGCCCTTCGGCCCACGATGTTGTGCCGAACATCTATCTTAGATTAAGCACCCATCCATGTACCTATCCAACTGCCGCTTAAAGGTCGCCAATGATTCTGACTCTACCACTTCCACGGGCAGCGCATTCCATGCCGCCACCACTCTCTGGGTAAAGAACCCACCCCTGACATCTCCCTATACCTTCCACCCTTTACCTTAAATTTATGTCCCCTTGTAACACTCTGTTGTACCCGGGGAAAAAGTTTCTGACTGTCTACTCTATCTATTCCTCTGATCATCTTATAAACCTGTATCAAGTCACCCCTCATCCTTCGCCGTTCCAATGAGAAAAGGCCGAGAACTCTCAACCTATCCTCGTACGACCTATTCTCCATTCCAGGCAACATCCTGCTAAATCTTCTCTGCACCCTCTCCAAAGCTTCCACATCTTTCCTAAAGTGAGGCGACCAGAACTGCACACAGTACTCCAAATGTGGCCTAACCAAAGTCTTGTACAGCTGCAACATCACTTCACGAGTGTTGAATTCAATCCCTCTGCTAATGAACGCTAATACACCATAGGCCTTCTTACAAGCTCTATCCACCTGAGTGGCAACTTTCAAAGATCTATGTACATAGACCCCAGGATCCCTCTGTTTCTCCACCTGACTAAGAACTCTACCGTTAACCCTGTATTCCGCATTCTTATTTGTTCTTCCAAAATGGACAACCTCACACTTGGCAGGGTTGAACTCCATCTGCCACTCCTCAGCCCCACTCTGCATCATATCTAAGTCCCTTTGCAAACGACAACAGCCCTCCTCACTGTCCACAACTCCACCAATCGTCGTATCATCTGCAAATTTACAGACCCACCCTTCGACTCCCTCATCTAAGTCATTAATAAAAATTTCAAACAGCAGAGGACCCAGAACTGATCCCTGCGGAACTCCACTTGTAACTGGGCTCCAGGCTGAATATTTACCATCTACCACCACTCTCTGATTTCGACCGGTTAGCCAGTTTTCTATCCAATTGGCCAAGTTTCCCTCTATCCCATGCCTCCTGACTTTCCGCATAAGCCTACCATGGGGGACCTTATTAAATGCCTTACTAAAATCCATGTACACTACATCCACTGCTCTACCCTCATCCACATGCTTGGTCACCTCCTCAAAGAATTCAATAAGACTTGTAAGGCAAGACCTACCCTTCACAAATCCGTGCTGGCTGTCCCTAATCAAGCAGTGTCTTTCCAGATACTCATAAATCCTATCCCTCAGTACCCTTTCCATTACTTTGCCTACTACAGAAGTAAGACTAACTGGCCTGTAATTCCCGGGGTTATCCCTATTCCCTTTTTTGAACAGGAGCACAACATTCGCTACTCTCCAGTACCCTGGTACCACCCCCGTTGACAGTGAAGACGAAAAGATCATTGCCAACGGTACTGCAATTTCCTCTCTTGCTTCCCACATAATCCTAGGATATATCCCGTCAGGCCCGGGGGACTTGTCTATCCTCAAGTTGTTCAAAATGTCCAACACATCTTCCTTCCTAACAAGAATCGCTTCTAGCTTACCAGTCCGTTTCACACTCTCCTCTTCAACAATACGGTCCCTCTCGTTCGTAAATACTAAAGAAAAGTACTTGTTCAAGGCCTCTCCTATCTCTTCCGACTCAATACACAATCTCCCACTACTGTCCTTGATCGGACCTACCCTCGTTCTCGTCATTCTCATGTTTCTCACATACGCATAAAATGCCAATTAGATGCAGTTCTCCAATCGAGGAAGGAAAGCAAATCAAGTGAAAATTTAGAGAGAGTTGCAGCCAGGAGAATTCCATTGAAGCTTTCAACTCTGGGGAGACCCCAATAACTTCTGATATTACTGAGAAACCAAAACCCCTCTTGTAATGTGACTGCCAGAACTGCACACAGTATTCTATCTCTGGCCTAACCAATGGCATGTTTAACTCATATTCTGTCGCCTCGATGAATGAACACTATGTCTACAGTCCCGTGAGATTTCTGAACTGGCTATTGCTCTGTCCAGTCACATTCAGGGATGTTCGGAGAAACACTCTCTGACCTCCCTAGTGTTCTGCTATTCATTGTATTCTTCCCTGTCTGACTCATTCTTCCAAAGTGCATCACCTCACATTTATCAGGGTTCCATTCCATTTACCAGTGATCTGGCCATCTGTCCATTCCACCTATATCTTCCTGTAACGCAAGGCCTTCCTCCTCACTGCCAACCACCTGGGGAATCTTTGTTTCAAACACAAAATTACTTATTACACTCAGTCCCCATCCCCACCACCCCTCCACATTCACATTTACATCATTTATGAATCCCACAAATAATTAGATACACTGCACTGCTCGCTGTGGTACACCACCAAACACTGGTCTATCCCTATCACCTTTCCAGTAACTTGGGACCGCATAGCTGTTCTCCAGTTCTCTAGCACCTCCCTTGTGTGGTCAGATTCGACTTAAACATTTAGGTCAGGACATTTCCTTTCTTGTCTCCAACAGCATCCTGCGACACAACTCATCTGGACGTTACATCATCCTAAACCATCAGTCTCAACTTGCATCTTACATCAATCTGTTCGAGAACTTCACAGTCCATCTTCTTGAATTCTATACCTGCATCTTCCTTCTCCCAACTAAAACAGATGTGAAGCCCTCATGTCACAGGCTATCAATGTTCCCCAGTTTCAAATACTGATTACCCCCATGGTTTCGAAATGGGTCCTAAGCTTTCCCTAGTTATTCTGTTCAGCTTGATGTTTTTGTCGAATATCTTGGGTTCCCCCTAACTTTGCCTGCTGCACTTCTCCATGCCCCTGTACTAGTCAGTCAGTTGCGGGTGCATTTTCTAAGTTTTCCTGAGATCACCTCTCATTCTTTGAAACAGTACAGAACACAGATATAATCTCATCCACACTGCATGCAATCTGTGCAGAACGCCTTTACTTCAATATTCCAATCTCCGTTAAATGAAGGCCAACTTTACTTTTACCCTTCCATTTCCAAAAGCCGCCCCGAACTCCGTTGGTTCAATTTTATTTACTATTCACTTCCTACTCTCTTAAACATCCACCTGAATATCTAACTATATCACATCCAATAGTTCTCCATTGTCTCCCCCTACAAGAAACATCTTCTGATGTATTCCTGATGAAGGGCTTTTGCCCAAAACGTCGATTTTACTGTTCCTTGGATATTTCCAGAACTGCTGTGCTTTTCCAGCACCACTCTAATCTAAACTCTGGTTTCCACCATCTGCAGTCATTGTTTTTTACCTAAGAAACTTCTGCCAACCATTTCAATAAAAGGTTTGTTAACATTGATTATTCGGGTGAGATCGAAGATGGCGGCGATCCAGTAGGTCTGCCGTGCTGAGCTCTGCACCAGAACCCAGAGAAGTGATGCATTCACCCTCTCTTTCTTCCCTATTGTTGTAAAATCTGTCCTTTTTGATCCCCAGTATTGCTCTATGCCAGTTTAAGTGAGTAAGGAAAATGACTAAGGGAAAAGGACCACGAGGATCACAACCAGCAGGCCACTGCAGCAATGGATACGTCCTCGGCTGTGACGTCGGCCTCTGAGAACGGCCCAGGGCATTTATCGGTGGAGTAGAACCTGGTCTCGGAGATCAGAGCCTGCGAGAGAACATTGTTTCAGCGATTGAGGAGACCAGAACCAGGCTGGAACTGATCTCAATCAAGCTGCAGAAGCAGGACCAGGAGACCCAGCGTCTCGGGCCACGCATCGTCGAGGTGGAACTGCAGACCGCAGCTATGGAAACCACGGCAGAATCCTCGGTGGGTCGGGTCTAAGCCCTGGAATGGTAGGTAAGGGCCTTAGTAGAGTAGGTCGATGACCTCGAAAATCGGGTCTGTCAGAAGAACATCAGCTTGGTCGGCCTGCCGGAATGAGAAGAAGACCAGCTCGTCAGCTTCTTGGAGCAATGGCTCATGCAATTTTTGAAGCTGGAAGTCAGGGACAGACTGGGTGTGTATCGAGTGGGCCCACCGGGTTGCAGTGCACAAGCCTGGATCAGACCAGCAACTCCACCCAGTCCAAGAACAAGTCCAACACGATAGAGAAAAAAAAAGTGCTGTACGCTTCTCGAGCTCTGGAGAAGGATCCATAGGCTCTGATCTACAAAGGATCACGAATTATGTTTTTCGAAGACTTCCCTACGGCGGTGATCCGCAAGAGGCAGGCCTTTGATAAAGGAAAAAAGGAGCCTGAGGGTTGTGAATATTCTGGTAAGATATCTGGCGATATTAGCTTCAGCCATGGAGGGTCTGTGTTTAATTTTGACTCACCAGAAAACTCAAAGGATTTCCTGTGCACATTAAAATAGGCTGGCATACTACAAATAGTATGGATAATTATGTTGCCCCTGATTTCTCTGTGGTTTGCCTGGTTTATATCCTTTTTTTTGTATGTGGAAGTCCCACTTTTTTCCCTTTTCTCTCTGTTCTCCTTTCTTCTTCCATTTCAATTATCCTTTGTTTTTCTATCATTTGCTTTTCGTTTCTCTCACTAAACTTGGAATGAGAAAGGGGGTTTGGGGATGGTGGGGATTGTTATATTTTGTTTCACCAGGACTGCCTCGGGTCTAAGTATGGATGGCATGGATTGAATGCACGCCTTTAAATTTCTTGTTGTAAGATGCGTGCAATATTTTTTAAACATGGTTTTGCCTGGGTTTGGGGAGCGGCTTCAGTTAGGAGAAACTTTGGGGGATTAATGGGTAAAATGAACTCCCACTGCAGGAAGGGGAATGGCTCCACTTAGTTGTGTTATATGCTGGTTCATTTTAGAAATAGCTGTTAGAAGTTTTGATTTGGTTGTTATTGTAGTTATATTTTCAAATTTGTATGAACTGTTTACTGCTTTCACTTGACGCGCTATAAGTAGGGTTTTTCTCCTAGTGGGTTATGGGCTGCTTTGGATTGCTATGGCTAACCGCTTGTTTAAATGGTGCATGTGGAACATTAAGGAGAGTCACTCACCGATTTAGAGAAAAAAAATACTTTCAAGTCTCAGAAAGGAAGGGATCGATGTAGCCTTGCTACAAGAAACACATCTAACTGATAAGGAGCACTTAAATTTACAGCAGGAAAGGTTCGGTCCGGTATTTATTTCGTCCTTTAATTCGAAAAGTAGAGGAGTAGCTTCACTCATTCATACAAACATTCTACTTCAGTTGTTTGACCAAATTAAGGACGAACGTGAGTGGTTTCTGATCCTTAAAGCTTTAATACGTGCAGAGGAATATGGGTCATTGTATAATATTGCCCCCAGCACACCCCCTCAAATTTGTAATGGATGCGCTCTCCAGGTTGATGACCATTGGTGAACATTGTACAATTAAAGGGGAGACTTTATCCGATTTATGGACCCCGAAGTGGATAGGATGTCAAGGGGTCTCACGGGTATTTCCCCGCCATCAAGGCAGCTGGTGGAACTGAACAAGGAGCTGCGTTGGTGGACGTTTGAGATGTTTTCACCCTGAAGGTAGAGACTTCACCTTTTTTCTAACCCACGTAAGTGCTGTACCAGGATTGACATAGTTTTTGCCCCATTGGCCTTTTTAAATTCGATGCTGCCCTGCAATATTCTGATCATGCCGCAGTGTACGTGGATGTGAAGGCCGATGGCGATGGGACAGGCTCGCAGCACTGGCGCATGGATGCTTGCCTCCTGAAAGATAGCAAATTCCTTGAGTATTTAAATTCGCTTGAATTTAAGTTTTTATTGGGACATTAACTTGGGTACGGCCAGTTATCCGTCTGTGTTCTGGAAGACTGCCAAGGCCTATGCAAGGGGTTTGATTATTTCTTACTCGGTGACTCGGCAGCGGCAGAAGGGAAAGCAGTAACTTATGCTCAAGGCTTAGATGAAATCAGCTGAGACAGCATACTTTCACAGACTGTCTGTAACTAAGTTGCAGCAGATTACAGCCCTCCGGGCTACTCTGAACACTGCGCTCACCGAGACAGCAAAGAGCGAGGTTTCCTTTGCGAAACAGAGGTTATTCGAGTATGGAGCTAAACTGAGAAGGTACTTGGCGCACCTGGCCAGAAAGAAGAGTGCCCCCAATGTATTACATCCATTCGAGAGGGTGCTGGTACTATCACCTGCGATCCGAAAAGGGTTAATGCAGCATTCAGTACGTTCTACTCTGGGTTGCTCCAGTCAGAGGATTGTGCGGACAGATTAGTGAAAACGGAGTGCTTTTTAAGACCCTGGACCTCCCAGGTATAACTTCAGAGCAGGTGTCTCTTTTGAATGCCCCTCTGACAATCCAAGAGATACAGGGTGCGGTAAGGCAGCTCCAGATTGGTAAACCGACTGGCCCAGATGGCTTGCGGAGTGAGTTCATAGACATGATGGCTGGGCCAATGTTGGATATATTCAATTATTTTTGTAGACAGGACTGCCTCCCATCCTCTCAGAGAGAAGCAAATATTTCTTTTATTCTCAAGCGAGGGAAAACCCCAAAGGATTGCCTATTCGTATAGGCCATTACCGTTATTAAAACTGTGGACTTTAAAATTTTGTCTAAAATACTAGCGTTGAGGCTGGAGAAGATCGTGTCCTTCATTTTGAAAGAAGAACAGACAGGTTTTATAAGGAGTTGCAGGTCCCCTATTAATATTAGCAGAGTGCTAAATATGGTTCAGGTGTGCCAGCAAGGTCGCTTTCAGGCTTGGTAATCTCGCTGGATGTAGAGAAAGCATTTGATTGGGTGTAGTGACCACACCTCTTTTACGTCTTGGCACCTTTTGGCCACGGAGGTGTCGTTGCCTGGTGAATGGCAGAATTATATAGTGACACTAAAGCAGCAGCAGTTCTCAATAATGGTATAAGGTCTAATGGTATAATTTTAGCATCGGCAGAGGCAGCCGACAAGGGTGCCCCTTTCACCGTTGTTATTTGTATTGGTGATTGAGCCGTTGACAGAGGCCCCCCAGAGGGGTCCCAATATACCGGTGGTAGAATCAGGAAGGCATAACATCATCCTTTACACAGATGACGTTCTTCTCTTTCTAACTAACCCGATGATACTTTGCCCCATTTAATAGAAGTGATTGATCTATTTGGATCTTTCTCAGGGTATAACATCAATTTTATGAAATCGGAGGCCATGCCTGTCGGGGTGTTATTGGAGTACCCGATCATGGGGGGTGCAATCCGATTCCCTTTCAGATGGTCACAAGCAGGTTTCCTCTATTTAGGCATTTTTGTCACACTGGCCTTCGGTCAATTATATAAAGCAAACTTCGTGCAGGTGCTCGAGAAGATAAGACAGGAATTTCGGCTCTGGGAAGATATTCCAATATCCTGGTTGGGTAGAATACCTCCGGTGAAAATGAATGTACTTCCTCGTTTATTCTATCCCACGCGAATGGTCCTTTTGATGCTCTCCTGGTCGGTGCTATGGAGGCTTTACAGTTGGTTAAGCTTGTTTATCTGGCACCACAGGTGGCCTGTTATGAAGCTCGCCAAATTGCAGCTTCTGCAGGAGGGTGTGATTTTTCTGGACTTTAAGAAATACCAACTAGGTTCCCTGCAATTGGATGTGGCTGATTGAGGTTGCAAAGACCTGCAGTCAGTTTGGCTGGACATTGAGGCATCCCAGGGAAAATGCCCCCTTATTAATCTGTTGTTCATGGGCAAGACGAGGACTGTTATGGACCATTACAGAAATCTAATTGTCCTTAAAATAGTTAAAGCCTGGAAATTGATGCGACAAAGGGAGAGCAATTTACAAAAATAAACTTCCCCCTTGACTCCCATTGTCGGATTGGTAGGATCCCAGCTAGGATTGATGGATTCTGGCTTTCGGCTCTGGGTGTCCAGAGGATTTTCCTGTTTGGGAGAATTATTTAACATGGCAATCATGATGGTTTTAGAGCAGCAGAACCAGAAATATGAGTTATCTTGGAGGGGCCACTTTCGTTACTTTCAGATGAGGAATTTTAGCCAGAAAAAAAGACTACATTAATGGTTAGTCCCCATAGGTCGGAAATGGAGAGAAGAGTGAGTGCTTCGTCCACAGGTGGTCTCTCGGTCAGCACCCTCTATCATTTATTAAGAGATAGTGTCTCAAATGATATAGAGCGGCTGCATGGAATCTGGGCTCAGGAATTGTGGGTAGAGATCTCACCAGAGGACTGGGAAGATATTTGGGAGACCATAAGGAAGATTTCAATTGCAATAGGATGTAGGGTATGCATTTGAAGGTACTCCACAGGGTTTAATTAACACCGGAGCAGCTTGTCAAATTTAAGACAGGAGCGTCCCCAATATGGCCCAAATGTACAATAGATGTTGGTACACTTACTTATTGCTTGTGATCATGCCACAAGTTTACTAGTGCACGATAGCAAGTGTTTTGGAAAGGGTTTTTGGGAACTGAGGTCAAGGCAAATCTGGTGCCTCTTTTCTTGGGTTCGCTGAACCTTCCCTCTTTGGACTTGCATAGGAATAAATTGTTTAGTAATCTTCCATTTTGAGCGAGGACGAACATTCTGATGAACTGGGTTCCAGGAAACCTCGCAGAACTCTGATCGTGGTGTAGATTCGTTAAGGAGCCACCCCTGGACTTCCTTACGAGTATGGGCACCAGAAAAAGGAACATTCTTAATGGATGTGGCAGCCTTGTTTCAATCATATAGACATGGTTTTATTGGTCAGGACATTTGTGTAACAGTGAGGGCTCTGAGAGGAAGAATTCTGAACAAATACCGGCATGGCAACTCATGCTACCAGTGATGGGGGGCTTTGGTAGGATTGTGCTGGGTGTTGTAACTTCATGTAATTCAATTTAATTTGCATTGGTTCAGCTCGGTTTAATCTATGTTTTGCTTTGGTTTTATTTTGAAATCAGTCCATTGATTTTGTGCACAGGGAACATAAAGAGTCCATTCAGCCACTCATGCTTCTTTCACGGCAACCAGAATAGGTCATCTCACACCATGGGTCAATTATACAGGATTGGTGGGAACGAAGAGAATATATAAATGGGAGAATGCAAGCTTACCACCTTCACGATGGAATATAAAGTAGTGAGAAAACTGCTGGAATTTAAGAAAATTGTTAAAAATCGATTATTCAGGAATTAATGAAAGGACATTTGCAGAGTGAATCCACAATCCATCAGAATCAGTATAATTTTACAAAGGACGAATCGTATTTTCATTATTTATTTGAGTCTTTAAGAGTGTGAAAAGCAAGCTGCATAATGGGGATCGTGGAGATGTAAAATCAGGACTTGCAGAAGACATTTAATAAGATGTGCACAAAAGATTAATCTGCAGAATAAGATCGCATATGGTGAGAAGTAATTTATTCGCTTGGATATAGAATTGGCAAAACAAAGAATTGCAGTGAGATGGAATAACTGGTTCATTTTCTGTTTCCAAAAAAAACCATAGGGCTCAGTCCCCAGGCCCCAACTATTAGCAATCAATATTATCACTTATTTGAGGGGATGGACATGCCATAATCAGTTTTTCAGAAGACACTAACTCAGGTGAAAAATTGTAATGAATGGTTAAGGATAGATTGGGCCATTGTTTGGCAGATAAAATGAAACAATGAAAAGTATGAGGCCGTTTTGGTCGGTGTAACAGAAAGGCAACTTAGTATCCAAACAGAGGGAAACTACAGAGTGCTGAGGTACAGAGGGATCTGGTATCCTCATCCATATCGCAAAAAACACAGATGCAGGTATAGCAGACAATGAGAAAGGCAACTGCAAATTTGGCTTTTATTTATGGAAGAATAGATTACAACGCGAGGGAGTGTTGCTGCAATAATTCCAGGCATTTGTGACATCGCAATTGAGCACTGTGTAAAGTTTTGATGTCCGGACTGCAGGAGAGATGTAATTTCCATGGAGGTAGTTCAGAAGAGGTTTACGAGACTGATTCCAGAGATAAGGAGTTTGTCCTCTGAAGAGAGATTGAGCAATTCAGGCCTATACTCTCTGGAGATTAGTAAAATGGGAGGAGATATCTCTGAGGTCTGGACAATGCTAAAGGTGATTGATAATGTCGACATGCATTGGATATTTCCTCATGTGGGGCAATCTACAACAAGAGATCATAGTTTTATTATAAGTGGAGAGGAATTAAAACAGTAATGAGATAACTTCTCTGAAGGGATTGTAAATCAGTGTAATTCACTGTTCCAGAGCGCAGTGGATACTTGGATATTGAGGAACTGAAGGGATATGAAGAGTGGGCCAAAAATGACATCAGCCATGATCATATTCAATGGCGGAGCAGGCTGACATCAGATATGATTGCATTCAATAATGGAGCAGGCTGATATCAGATATGATTGTATTCAATGGTGGAAAGCGCTGACATCAGATATGATTGTATTCAATAATGGAGCAGATTGACATCATATGACTGTATTCAATGGTGTAGCAGGCTGACATCACATATGATTGTATTCAATGGTCGAACAGGCTGACATCAGATATGATTGTATTCAATGGTGGAGCAAGCTGACATCAGATATGAGTGTATTCAATGGTGGAGCAGGCTGACACCAGATATGATTGTATTCAATGGTGGAGCAGGCTGACATCACATATGATTGTATTCAATGGTCGAACAGGCTGACATCAGATATGATTGTATTCAATGGTGGAGCAGGCTGACATCAGCCATGATTATATTCAATGGTGGAGCAAGCTGACATCAGATATGAGTGTATTCAATGGTGGAGCAGGCTGACATCAGCCATGATTATATTCAATGGTGGAGCAAGCTGACATCAGATATGATTGTATTCAATGGAGGAGCAGGCTGTTTTCAGAAATTATTGTATTCAATGATGGATCAGCCTGGAGGGGCTGGATTGCTGACTGATGTTCCTCATGCTTCTTCAGCCCTTCGAACGTGTTACACAGGAATGGGGGAGGGCTGGTGATCGGACAGAAAGCAGGCACTCCGGATAAATGAATTTAATCAGTTTAAAAGAATGTAACCAGTCGGATCACACAATGACCAGTGCAGGGTCCTCAGCTGTTTACCATCTATATCAATGATCTAGAGGAGTGGAACAAATGTACTGTAGCTAAGTTTGCCAATGGAACTGAGATTAGCGGGAAAATAAATAATCAATGGAAGTTGTAGAGTCTGTAAATGGATATGGACAAGTTAATCAATGGATAAACGTTTGGCAGGTGGGATTTAACGTCATATATAACCTGCCATTTTCTTCCAGGAAGAACGGCAGGCAGTATGTTACTGAAATACAGGAAGATTACAGGACTTAGTGATACTGTGTGTACTGGAGGGTTCACTCTGATCCTTTCAGACATGGCAAGTGTTGTTCCATCACCCTGACCGTCTGCTACCTGATGTTCCCAGCGGGCCGATTGTTCTTATCCACCATACATAAGGTTGAGGAGGCAAGGGTTAGACCGTGCTCTAGAAGGTTGTAAGATAACCAGTGTGGAACTGAAGAATGAACTCAGGAGCTTTAAAAGTGTGCGCAATAAAGCCTTGGCGGGTAGAATTAAGGTAAAATCTAAGACGTTCTACACTTATATGAGGAACAAGAGGATGGCCAGAGTGAGGGTAGAGCTGATCAGTGATAGTGGGGGGAAGTTGCGGCAGGCGTCAGAGGAGATATGGAAAGTTCTTAATGACTGCTTGCTTCAGTATTCATTAAGGAAAGGGACCTTGACGTTTCTGAGGACAGCACGAAACAGGCGAATATGCTAGAACAGGAGGATGTGTTATAAAGTTTAAGAAACACACGGATAGATACATTTATTTGGCCAAACAGGATATGCCCTAGGATACTATCGAGAAGCGAGAAGAGATTGCTCCGCATTTTGCGATGATCTTTACATCCTCACTGTACACTTGAGTCGTGCCAGATGACAGGAGGCTGGCAAAAGTTAATGCCTGGTTCAAGAAAAGGAATAGGGATAATCCTGGGAATTGTTGGCTAATCAGTCTTACACTAGTGACAGGCAAAGTATTTGAGAGGATTTGAGAGTTAGGATTTATGAATACTTGGAAAATTATAAATGATTAGAGACTGTCAGCATGGCTTTGTGAGGAGCAGGTCATGCCTCATAGATCTTATTGAATTCCTTAAGGATGTGACAAAACACGTTGATGAATTTGAGCAGAGGATGTGGTATATATGGAGTTTAACAATGCATTTGATAAATTTATCCACGAAAAGCTGATTCACAAGATAAGGAGGCATGGCTTCCAGGGAGGTCTGGATGTCTGGATGCAGAATTGGCTGGCCCACAGAAGACAGAAGATTGTGGTAAAGGGAACAGATGCTGCCTGGAGCTTGGTGACTAACGTGGTGATCTGTTCTGGGGCCTCTGCTCTTTGTGACTTTTTTCTATGAGAGTTGGATGATGAATTGGAAGGGTAGGTTCATGGGTTCGCCGATGTCACGAACTTTGGTGGAGTTGGTGGTTAGTATGGAGGGCTGTTGTAGGTTGCAATCGGACATTGACAGAACTGAGGTGATGAGTGACAGATCGAGATAAATCTGGAACAGCGGTATCTAGGGGTCCATGTCTATAGATTACCAATGTTGCCATCCAGGTTGATGCTGTTGTTTGGAAGGCGTATGATATGTTGGCTTTCACAGCCAGGGAGATCAGTTTCAGAGCTGTGAGGTTATTCGGCAGCTCGATAATCCCACTGTTTAACCCACTGTGATGAAGTTGAATGCTGTTCTGCATTGAGAGCTTGCAAGTACTTGTCACATGACTAGCTAATATTTTCACATTTTACTGGACTGAAACTATGTAACATCTGGCTGTGAAACAGATATGTTGAGATTTGGTTGCTCTTTTGACAACTATTCAAATTTAAACAATCAAGTTGAAATTATAACCCACTATACTAAACCCAATCAATTTTAAATTTATTGTTTTGCCAAGGAGACGAGCTGATGTTGAGGGAATAAAGAGGCACGCATTTTGGAAGTTAGACAGAGAGTAAACTGCCATCGTGAGAGTCTGCCATGAACAACATTCTCTGTGCACGATTCATTCTTTGGACTAAAAACCCTTGCAGTAAAAACAGAACATGACCCAGGGGGATATTCAGTGGAAAGAAGGAGGGCATTGGAGACTACATCCACTGTCTGGTTTATGTAATTTTAATACAGTTTTTCTTTAATTGGAAGAGTGTACTGTTAAAGGTGGAGGAAGATAACACACAGTTCAGAGAAAGGGAAGCTTAGAGTTGGGAATAGCTGTTGTTGTTCAATGTTCACTTTTAGAATTAAGGAATACATTGATATTATTTCCCGTTAATTAGTGGAATTTGCGAGCTCTCTATCACACGACTTTAACAGATTATGAGCGAGGTGAGCTTTTCTCAGTGTTTGGTTTCATTAGCAGAAGGATCCATCGCCGTGACATAACACCACACTTGTAATACCATGTTCTGGTCACCTCATTAAACGAAAGAGGTGGAAGATATAGAAAGGATGCAGAGAATAACCTATGGAATAGCAGAAAAATTGGCACAAGCCACACAGAATGAGTGAAATACTGAGAAAATCACCACATGAAACAATAAACACTGGCAGTTTCCCGATGTCGATGCAAACGTCAGTGTGGCAGTGGGTGTAGTGAGTCTGTACTGATGACTGGATATCTGTGTGCGTGTGTGTGCATCTGTGTATCCATATTTGTCTATGTGTGCCTGTATTAGAATAGGTGCTATTACATCAGTCTCCGTGTATGTCTGTACATCTATGTTCATCTCTGTGTGTCTCTGCATGTCTGATTTTGTCACTGTGTGTATCTGCGTTTCTGCATTCATCGCTGTGTATATATGCATGTCTGTATTTGTCGCTGTATGCATCTGCATGTCTGTAATTGTCTTTGTGTGCTTCTACGTGCCTGTATTTGTGTCTGTGTGCAGCCGCATGTCTGTATTTGTCTCTCTGTATTTCCGCCTGTCTATATTCACCTCTGTGTGTATCTGCGTGTCTATATTCATCTTTGTGTGTCTCTACTCATCTCTGTGTGTATTTGCCTATCTCTGTGTGTATCAGCGCGTCTGTTTTTGTCTCTGTATATCGGTTTATCTGTGTTCAACTCTGTGTGAATACGTGTATCTGCATTCGTCTCTGTTGGTATCTCTGTGACTTTATTCATCTCTATGTGTAACTGCGTGACTATATTTGTCTTGCTGAGCATCTGCGTGTCTATATTTGTCTTTCTGTGTATCTGTGTGTCTGTATTCTTCTCTGTATGCATCTATGTGTCTGCATTCATCTCTGAATCTGTGTGTCTGTATTCATCTCTATGGGCATCTGCGTGCCTGTATTCAGCTTTATTTGTCATTAAATTCTTCTCTGTGTGTATCTGCGAGTCTCTATATATATCTGCGCGCCTGTGTTTGTATCTGTGTGTCTGTTTTTATCTCTGTGTGTATTTGTGTATCTGTATTCGGCTCTGTGGGCATCTGTGTGACTCTATTCGTCTCTGTGTGTATCATCGTGTCTCTGTGTGTATCTGCGTGTTTGTGTTTGTCTCTATGTGTATCTGCATGTCTATATTCATCTTGCGAGTATCTGTGTGTCTCTATCCATCTCTCTGTCTATCTGCGTGTCTCTGTGTGTATCTTCGTGTCTGCATCAGTCTCTGTGTGCGTCTGCGTGCCTGCATTCATGTTTGTATCTGTGTGTATGTATTTGTCTCTATGTCTATCTGCATGCCTGCATTCACATCTGTATCTGCATGTCTGTGTTCGTCTCTATGCCTATCTACATGCCTGTATTCATGTGTGTATATCTGTGTGTCTGTGTTCATCTCTGTGTGTATCCTTGTGTCTGTATTCATCCCTATGGGCATCCGTTTGAGTCGATTCGTCTTTGTGTGTATCTGCGTGTCTATATTTGTCTCTGTGTGTGTATGTGTGTCTGTATTCCTCACTGTATCTGCGTGTCTGTAATCGTCTCTATGCGTGTCTGTGTGTCCATGTGCACAGCGGATCTGTCAGCCTCTCTGGTGTTTATAGTGATGCAATGTCCCCCTCTGCTGGCCTTCACACACCTCTATGTTGACAGCACCGCAGGGTGTCAACCATCAGGGATTCAGACCGGGAGGGAGGGGGAGGGAGGCAGCTCATAGAGCCATCCAAACTGACAGAACCATCTGCACACGCACACACCCGCAGTTTGGTATATGGAGGATTGTAATCGTACTGAGGACCTTTAGAGTGGAGAATGTTCATGTAAAGTTATGTCTATGGTCGCTCTGCAATGTGGAAGTGATTTGTCTTTGAAAATTATTCATGACACAGAGTGCACAAATTAAAGAGTATTTCCACCGCAAATGCATCCAAACAAGGTTGATGGAACCATTTGTAAGTCGATGCAAAGAATATATTGCACGTTCATTATCTTGAAATGTTTTACAATATACTCCTACAAATTATAAATGAAAAGATTGAAAAGTCCTGAAACTGACACAGTGGAGGTGATAATATTGCAGGAACGGTATCGCTAGGTATCAGACGAAACTGCTCTGTGCTTCCAAAGACGTTATTTGAAAAACGAAACAGTCAGGCAATGTGAGAGATTGACAGTATTTGATGGCCTCTGAAAGAAACAAAAAAAACTGACACTAGAGCAAAAGCATGGGGAGGCGAGCAGAGGGTGGCATTGGGTAACTATAAACTTAACAGGGACAGACGTAGAGGTGTGGGGGATGGTGAAGGGTTGATCTCAATTTCAATGGATTTACCCCAGAAAACGGCAAGACCTCGTCTCACGGAGATACACACAAACAGAACACACACACGTTAAACACACAACACATATACATACAGATATGGACACACAAAAACAAGCACACACACTCCTGCAGACAGTTTCTTTAAGATAAGTTGAATAAGCCTTTCATTAATTCGGGAATCAATGATCATTTGGCGAAGGCAGGAGAATGTAGGTGAAAAACATTTCAGCTTTAATCCAATGGCACAGCAAATCCAATGGGCTAAGTGGCCTGATTCTGTTCCATTTTCCCATTTTCAGGAGAGAGTCGCTTTCAAATGTTGAATTTGAATGCAGGTTGCAGGGTCAAAGGTAGGATTCTTGGTAATGTGATGGAACAAAGGGATCTTCGCCTCCACATCTATAGATTCCTCAAAGTTGTCAAAGCCCTCAAGGTGGTAGGGCTGTTAAGAATGTATATAATGTGTTGGCTTTCATAAGCTGGGGGATTGAGTTAAGACCTGCGAGGTTATGCTGCAGCTTCATAGAGGCCTGATTAGACCACACTTGGAATATTGTGTTGAGATCTGTTTGCCCAATTAAAGGAAGGATGTGGAAGCTTTAGAGAGGGTGAAGACGGGAGTTCCCAGAACGTTGCCTGACCGGTAGGACCTGTCTTATGAAGAAGGTTTGAGGGAGCTTTAGCTTTTCTCATTGGAGTAAAGAAGAATGAACAGTGGCGTGACAGAGGTGTGCAAGATGATGAGAGGCACAGATAGAATGCATAAGTAGCGTCTTTTTCATAGGGTGAAAATGGCTAAAACGAGGATAACATAATTTTAATGTGATTCGATGAACGTTGTTTACACAGGTAGTGATAGGTGCGTGGAATGCACTGCCAGCAGTGGTAATAGATTCAGCTACATTAGGGATATTCAAGTAACTCTTGGATAGGCACATAGATGATAATAGGATGAAGGCTATGCAGTTTACTTTAATCTTAGAGTTGGATAAAAGGTCGGCACACCATTGAGGGCAGAAGGGCTCTTACTGTGCTATACTGTTCAATGTTCGCTGTTCTAATTTCTTGAACTCTTGTGAAAATATTGTACCTGGAATTCCTTTAACTTCAGTGGAGGTTAATCTGGTCAGTATTTGATTGTCGAGTGTTAATGGAAATTTGGGGCGCTGAATGGTCGTGTCTGTTCCTAACCATTGTGTCCTTGTGTCAAAAGAATGATAATTGGTTTGAGGGGAACTCATTTTGAGAATAAGGGCATTCCTATTTCAGACTGAGACTGGGATGTTCCTTTCTCTTTGGGATTGTGTGGTCTGTGGTCTTCTCATGCCCAAGGAGCAGTGAAGACTGGGTTACTGAAACCATTCAAGGCGGAGTTATATAGATCTTTGATGAACAAGAGAATCAATATTTATTTGGAACAGACAGAAAATGGATTCTTCCTTACAATCGCATCAACAATGAGCATTCTGAATTGTGCAGCAGGCTCGAGGGGCTGAATGGCCATCTGCTGCTCTTGCTTCATGTGTTGTTCACGCACTCAACCCCGCGATGCTGTTACAGGAGGTGAGGAAGATCGCACTCAGCCATTCAGGATCGATTCAATGAGACAAGAGGAGACCTTCCTGCCCCTCTAAGGATTTACAAAGGTTTAGGATGAAGTTGTGCAGACATTTCAGTACATTACGCAGCACGAGAGGAGGTCAGACCTACTTTCTTGTTTGCTACACAGGAACAGGAGAGCTCTGGGTAACTAACAGAAAAGAGATAGCCGGGAGAAATGTTTATTTCCGGGTTGGAAATCTTTAACTTGTTGAAGTGCCTCATAGATGAGTGCAACATCAAAAGCTATGTAGAATCTCTCAATGATTTGCGTGTGGGAACTGATTGGGTGGAACTCAGTTGACTCAACCACTAAGATAGTCATTCGATAAGATGTCAAGTGGAGGTAGAGAGTGTGTAATGTGATATAGACAGTGAAGGTTAGTGTGCAAACCTTCAGCAGAAACAGGATGACATGGGCTACCGAAGTTAGTGCTGTGGCCGAAGGGTAAAACAACAGTAAACAAATTAAAAGAAGAGAGATCACAAATCTCAGTTGTACAAAGGCATTTGTTCACACTGGTACATACATCACACAAGGTTAGTATGCAGATGCAGCAAGTAACTAGGAAGGTATATGGAATGGATACTTCATGAAAAGGCTGTCAGGATGTTTTACTGCATCTGTACAGGGGATTTCTGAGTCAACACCTGATGTATTGTGGGCAGTGATGATTCCAAAAACTGAAAAATAAATATACTCAATAGCTTTAGAAGCATTGCAAAGATGTTTCACTGTTCTTACTCCTAGAAAAAAGGCGTTATTCTGTCATATAGCATGGAAACAGACCCTTCTTTGCACTATGTCAATCCTGACCAGATGTCCTAAATTAATAATATTCCATTTGCCAGCACTTGGCCCATATCCCATAAAACCTTCGTGTTCACTCAAATGGCTTCATTCAAATGGCTTTAAATATTGTATTTGTCCCAGCCTCCAACATTTCCTCTGGAAGTTCATTCTATACACTCTGTGAAAAGTTACCACTTTTGTCCCTTTTAAATCTTTCTCCCCTCACCTTCAATGTATGTGCTCTAGTTTTGGACTGCCCTAAGCTAGGAAAATGTTCTTGGATCTTCACCATTTCCTTGCTCCTCATAATGGTATAAATCTCTATAAGGCGAAAGCACTTCAGGGTTGAGAATGAGAGGTGTTCGTATTGAACTGTATATAATAATGAAGAGAGTGTATCTGGTGCATAGCCTATGGCCATTTTCTCTGGTATGGGAGTCTAGAACTGAGGATTCAAATTTAAGAAAACAATATGTTAATGTTATATACTCTTTTCTTAGTATAATAAAACAAATATTGTGAAGACATGATTTTATTGGACAAAAATATAAGGACTCATACAAACGTATCTTCATTAAAACTCCTACCTGGAGCAGAGAGCAGGGACAGAGTCATACAGTTCTGAGAATGTTCAAGGAGTCCTCACGTGGTGCAGTTTGGTGATCAGACAACATTATTGCATATTTCTGCTCAGAGAAGGAGAAAATGCAACATGTTGGAGAAGCCACTGCTTATTGCTCCATCGCTTTCCTTGTTCCTTCTCGCTGCAATGTATGAGAGGTGAAAACCATTCAGTCATCGTTACCATTCATGTAGGATTACTGTTGAGGAGTCGTTGGCATCTCTCTATTGCCTAAAATCAAAGGTAATTCAGCCAAGTCCGACTGTTCCAGGAATAAATCCTGCTTGTGTGAACAGAACAACCTCAGAGGCAGAACAACATTTAATTATATTACTTTTGTCTTGAGTTTAACTGTTGCTTGGACAAAGTTCTTACAAGCTGATATTTTGCCGTTTTTTTCTTGCTTGTATTTAGGCATGTGTATATGTGTGTCTGTGTGCACTTGTGTGTGTGACACTGTGTATGTCATAGTGTGTGTGTCTGTGTGTATGCACAGACAGCATCTCAGTATATATTGAAAGATAAATATTAATGTACATATTTGTCCAAACTGTTTGCCATGTATTTTTCCATCTCAGCTTTGAGTGACTTTGCTTTGGTGAATTATTTTTGCAAATGTAAGATATCTAACTGACTTGTCCGCAGCAGAGAACCTGACCTAATCTGAGACCTTTATCATTGGCCATATCAACAACCAGGTAACATTTAAAATTTATCATGATCAATGGAGGAATGGGACTAGAAAATGAAACAGTGGTCCGTCCAACCCCAGTCTGAACATGGATGAGGAGATTTTCACAAAGGGTTGTTTGAGAGGGAATACTCTTCTCCAGAAGTTTGTGGTGCCTGTGTGTTTGCATTTAGTCAAAACTATGGTAGTTAGACATTGGACAGTAAAGGATGATGAACTACAGATATGGATGTGGGGCTGAGAACACATCCAGATCAGCCACGATCTTGCTGCCTAGTTGAGAAGACTTGAAGTGTCTAAATTCACACTCCTACTCCTCAGTCCTACGTCCCTGTGTTCCTTCAGTTCCTCAAAATGCAAGACAGGAGCATTTGGAATTCATTTACTCTGATAACCTGGTGCACAGAAACAGAGGAGACCATTCAGTGACGAAAGACTCGAGAGTGTCGCGCTGTAAAAGCAGAGCAGGTCAGGCAGCATCCGAGGAGCAGGAGAATCGCCGTTTCTGAGCATAAGCTCCTGCCCGAAACTGGTTTCAACAGAATACAAGGATGCCATTCGATCCATTGAAACTATTGGACAAGAATAGGGATAGCCCATTCAGACCCTCTTGCCTATTACACAAGGATGGCAGGAGTGTAGTCAGCGCTTCGAGATGTTAAACAGGAACTGCAGTCGCCAAGTCAGGTCCTTGAACTGCTTCCAGATGACCAGGAGGTGGCAATTCAGCCTATAGAACCACGTATACAGAAATAGGAAGATGTCTTTGATGCACCAACATGACAAAGAGTGAAGCAGAGTCTACACAGTTAGACTGCTCTATGTTGTTCCTCCTGGTTCCGTTGCTCGTGGTACACACCTGTCACTTTAACTTGGTTTGCAGAACGTGAGAGGGAAAAGTGAATGGTTTGTGCCAAATCTCAAGGAAATGCCTTCTATCTCCGCGAAGACATTATTGTACTCCTATAGAGGTCAGAAGCTGGTGGGAATGGCGAACTGTTTCAGGAGTAAGGCATTAATGCTGTGAATCGATTTAAGAACAGTGCAGAGACACACATCAATTGCACATTGTGACGGTGAGGATTCATTCAGAGCCTGGAGCTCCCTCTCAACCAACATGGGGGCTCCAAACTGGTACGGGAACTATTGGGAATTACATATTATGGAGAAAATGCAATTTCTCACAAAATCACCATCGTTTTTCTGGATATAATAAATGTCACTCCATAATCATCAAGTCTTAATGAAATCGCTTGTTCTCCTCTCGCTGTGTTACATATTTCGCTGGATTATACTCTCATTCCTTTTATCAGTTAATTATCGTTTATGCAATAAAATTCAATAATTTGTTTACAAAGGTGCAAACATCTTATTGCACAGATTGTATGCCTTTGCTTTTTTAGATTTGTTGTAGCCTTATCCCAAGAGTAAATGCTTTGTTTACTGAGCAGCGTTGGGCAACTGTCTGTGTGGCGTTTGCACATTCTCCCCGTGTCTACGTGAGTTTCCTTTGGGTTCTATGGCTTCCTCCCACAGTCAAAATATATGCACGTTTGGTGAAGTGGCCATGCTAAATTAGAGGGTAGGGGAATGGGTCTGTGTGGGTTACTCTTCCGAGGGTCGATGTGGACTCGTTGTGCCGAAGGGCCTGTTTCCATACTGTAGGGAGTCTAAAAATAAATGACCTGTTTATCGGGATTCAAGGGTCAGACACAGTATGTATTTTTCATGGGCTAAGAGACAGAAAGGAGTAGAAGACAGTGACTGTGGAGACTGATGATGAGTACAGTGACATCGCCCCAGTCCCCAATGTCTTCTTGACAGACAGAATAATATCAAATGTAGAGAAAGAAACAGAATATATTAGGAAGAAGGAATGGCAAGTGACAATGTAAATAAAACAGGATAATTTGAAATGGAATGGCCGAACAATAATTGATCTGTGTGTGAGTGTGTGAGTGAGAGAGACAGATAGAGTGCCTGTGTGTGTGTGTGTGTGTGTGTGCCTGTGTGTGTGTGTGAATGTGTGTGTGCCTGTGTGTGTGTGTCTGTGTGTGAGTGTGTGTCTGTGTGTGTGAGTGTGTGTGTGTCTGTGTGTGAGTGAGTGCGTCTGTGTGTGGTTGTCTGTGTGTGTCTATATGTGTGTGAGAGTGTGTGTGTGTTTCTGTGTGTGCATGTGAGTGTGTGTCTATGTGTGTATGTGTGTCTTTGTGTGTGTGTCTGAGTTTGTGTGTCTGTGTGTGAGTGTATATGTCTGTATGTATGTGTGCGTGTGTGTGTAGATAGATAAGACTGTTCGTATGTGTGCATCATATTCAGAATGAACAAGAGAGACATAGTTAACAAAAATGATGCATGTGATGCACAAAATTTATAAAACATGAATATGTTATTTAGTCTTCAGCTGAAATATTATATTCCCCTTCTCTCAAAGTACCCGCTTTCTCCTGTCTCTTTATTGCATTCCCAGGCCTAATCTCTAATTCTTATCAGGATGTATGTTATAAATTCCTGCTTCCGGTGTTCCAATTATTTCAGTTAATCAATTTTCTACCGGGAAACATATACATTGGCCTGCTGCGTTCTGTTAACAGCTATTGCCTGTCGTATTGATGGACATAAAAGTTCTGGCATCAGACCCAGGATTTCAACATATTAATCTGTTGCACATACACTGTACAAAGGACCACAGCACACAGGAATTGTCAAACAAAATACAGAAGTACATCTATATCTATTAGTCATGTAGACTTCTCTATTTTTATATCTCCATGTCTATATTCTCTCTCTCGTTCTCTCTCTCTCTGTCTCTCTTGATCTCTCTTTTAATTTAATTGATAAATCCTCCAATCGTTCTTTCTGTCCCATGCCTCAGACTTCCCTCCTTCTGTTTACAGTTATTGCTCACTTTTGGATGTGATGTCTTATATTTGAGTAATTTAACTACAAGACCTGAGGGAGCAATTGGCTAGAGTTTGTTGGAAGGGAAGCTGAGCACGGGACATGGTGAAGCAGCAATGACAGGAGTTTCTGGAGATAATTCAGCAGCACTTCAGAAATTCATCCCAAGTAGGCAGAACAATATTTGGCAAAAGACAAGGCAGCCGTAACGAACTCAGTGAAGGCATAAAAACAAAAGAAAATGCACACAATGTGGTGAAAGGTATTGGGAATCCAAAGGATTACGAAGCCTACAAATTCCAGCACGGATAGCTAATAACAGCAAATGGGAGGAGAGGGTGAAATATGATGTTACGCTTCTTAATCGTGTAAAAGAATATGGAAAGTGATTTTTAGATATATAACAAAGAAGACAGGGATTAAAAAGAAACAAAGGACTGTTGGCAAATGAGGCTTGAGTAGTTATGGAAAGCAATTGAATGGCAGCGGAATTGAATAGATACTTTACACAAGTCCTCACGGTGGAAGACACCAGAAAAATGCCAGAACTTCAAGACAGTCAGAGAGTAGGGTTGAGTATACTGATCTCAGTAAAGAGGAGGTGCTGGGGAAGGTGAAGTTGGATCAATCAGCGAGACCAGTTGGACAACAGCTCGTAGTTCTAAAGAGATATCGAAGCTGATTGTGGAGGCATTGCTGGTGATCTTTCAGGAAACTTTGGAGTGAGGGAGGACTGGTAAATGTAACCTCCCTGTTTAAGGAGAGAGAGAGACAAAGACAGGATATTATAGAAGGACTTATTGGATCTTTGGGGTTATGAATAGTTGTGTGGAGTATAAGAACAAGGAAGTTGTGAAGTATATTGGAAATGGTGTAATTAACCCACAGCATAACAGGAGTTACATTTACAATGCCAGTGCGAACAGCAGAGATGAAAGTACGGTTAAAACAAAGGAAATCAGTTCGAAGCAAACAGGAGCATTAGTGACAAAAAGACTGTTTCCTCGATCCTGCAGTGAGAATGTTGAGATAAGCTTGTCAGTAAACAGACAAAAAGGAATGTATAAATCTCACAACAAAATATGTTACTGATAAGGTCTCAACATGTAACTATGTAACCAATACATATGAATATGAAAAAGCACAGCAAGTGAGACAGCTTCCACGAACAGGAAAGTCAAGTTTCAGGCTAAAATACTTCATCAGGATTGGGGTGGGGGAAGGAGAGCCGGGAAGTAAGTAGAGGAAAGGGCGTGGGGCTGGTGGAAGGGTAGGTGGTTTGGTGATGGGGGATGCAGACAGGGAATTATTGTGATTGGTCAGTGGGAAGGGTGCAACAGATATGCAAATGAGAAGATGTACAGCTGTGGTCAGTTCAGGGATGGGGGACATAGAGTAAGACTGTGGGTAGAGAAATTTTGAAGCCAGTGAAGTCAATATTGAGACCATTGAGCTGTACAGTCTACAGCTGAAATATCAAGTTGTGTTCCCCAGTTTCGGTTTGGCCTCACACTGAAAGTGGAGGAGGTCAAAAATCGACCTGTTGCCGGATTAGCACGGTGAGTGGAGTGATAGAAATGGATCGCAACTAGAATGCTGAGTTTGTTAAATTGTGCATAGAGCAGATGCTCCATGAATATGTCCCTGAGTCTCCCTTTGGTTTCCACAACATAGAGGAGACTACATTGGGAGTTGGAGATGAACTCGATGGGCCAAGATCAGGCTCTGTGTGAAGCATGAGGACTATGCACGAAACAATAACATGACTTGCCAGTTACCATTCATTATAACTCCCACTCCCACTCGCCCGGCGACATGACCATCCTTAGCCTGTCCACGTCAGAGGAACACCACCTGAGAGTTTACCTTTGAAGCTGATAGCACAATGCCTCAATATTGACTGAAGCTGCTTTAAAAACCCTCCACACACGGCCTTATTCCATGTCCCTTTTGCCTGATCAGACCCATCTGTATATGCTCCACTCTTCCCACTGACCAATCACAGTAACCTCATGCCTGAATGTACCTGCAACCACCATACTTACCCGCCGCCCTTCCAACACTCCATTTCTTGGCCCCCCTCTCCCTCACCAGTCCTGACGAAAGATCCAAGATCAAAATATTGTCTTTGTTGCTCCTCTGATTCTGTCTGGTCTGCTGGGTTTATCCAGCTCCAAGTTTATTAACTCTGGTGTCCCGCAGCAAGAGTACTGACTCTGTCTAGGCTGTGGAACTAGGTGGTCCACATATAAGAAGAAATAAAACTGGACATTTGAAAAGATCGTGGACATATTCGTTATTTATTAACAACCCAAATACACACCTTCCAGATGGAACAGCATTTCATTTGCACTCTTTCAATCTAGTCTCCTGTCATTGCTGCTCACAATGCAGTCTCCTTTACACTGGGGAGACCAAACAGAAACTGTTTTGAGGAACACTCCCACTCTGTCTGTGGGAATAACCCTAACCTTCTCATTGCTTCCCATTTCAATGACTTGCTCTCATGCTAACATTTCAGTCCTGGCCTGCTGTAATGCTCCAATGAAGCATAACCCAACTTCGAGTAAACTTCACTTTAGACCTTGTTACGTTCTATCCTGGAGGAGTTTTTTATTCAATTCCATACTTCCACAGCCTGACTGCATTATGGCTGTTCTCCATTCTTCACACGTTCTTTCTCCTGGTCTCCCAATGAACTTGCCCTGTTTGTGAATAGTTTGTCTTGCACTAAATTAAGGAACCCATTTCCCACCTTCATAATCTAATTAATGCTCATTTTACATTTCATTCTCTTTTACCAGAAATAAAAGTCAATTTATCAGTGGCATTGCTCCTCCACACCATCTTGTTTCCCATCACCCCTCCTCTACCTCAGCCAAGGGATTTAAAAGCACATTTTCTAATCTTTTCTGTTCTGAAGAGGAGTCACACTGGACGTGAAACGCTAAATGTGTTTCTCTCTCTCCGCAGATGCTGCCAGGTCTGCTTTGTTTCTCCAAAAATGAACAAAACACATTTTCAATAAAACAAATAACTCTGGATACTGGAAAGCTTAAACGCGAACAAATAAAAAAGAAACTGCGAGCCTTGAAGAATGCTCACTGCACCCAAATGATTAAGGATGCTTTCACTCCAGTGATGCTGCCAGACCTGCTTTATTTACATAGCAATTTCTGCTTTTCACCACGTTTCAAAGACATATATCAACGTGACTCAAATGCTCTGTTCAATTTGGAGCGCCATATACCGGGAAGTGAAAGTTAACACAAGATGCACAATTTCTGTGTCTCCGAAATGACGTAAAGCTGGCATCACTGACACTACAGAGCTCTTACTGTTAGTGAGGGAGAGAAACAGAGGGACATGCATTCACTCTAAACACAAAAAGTAGCACATACTGGAAAGGAAAGAATTCAGAAGATTATGTTAAAGGGTTTTGGGCAATGAGACAAATTGTAAGTGTGACACCATGGAGAGACCCACAGTAGAATGAGAGTATAAAATTAGAAATGTACCACATCAGAAACCAGAGTAGGTCACTGAGTACAGGGTTGATGGGTGAGTGGGACTTGGTGTGAACTGGGGGAGAGGCAGCAGGACTGTATTGGAGATATTTCAGCACAAATTGCGTGTGATGCTGTAGACCACAACATCAGCACAAGAAAAATTATATTCAACCATAATCTGTAACTTTTTGTACGGGATAATCCCTCGGTCTACCAGTATCAATAAGCGGATCTATGCTTCAGTAACGAGTGTGGTGAACATGCCAGGACAGAACTATGCGTACCTAAAACTGATGGAAAACATAAAGCTACTACACTTGACTGTTTACATTCCAAACAGCAGAACTGCCATCTGATAGGGAGGGCGGAATGATTGCAATTCTAACAAACCAGTTCGAAGCTCTATAGCCCTGCCACATCCTATCATAAATGGATTAAACATCTCCCTGCAGGACAGGGCCCAACACATGTCCCCCTCCTTAATAATGGAACAGCTCTGTACATCAGTGCAAAGGCAAGTATGTAGTTATCTGCGCCATATTCAGCCAGAAGTGTTGAGTCACTGATTGAACTCACCTCTTCAGGATGCCCACAGAATTACAGATGGTAGTTTTCAAACAATCTGATTCGCTCTATGTGACATGAGGAAACACCTGAACACAGTAGATATGACAAAGGCAATGTACAACAAACCGTGTCCCTGGGGAAGCTGTTTCATTCCAGTTTCAACTCTGACATCTATCTAGCAATGTACAAAATTACTCAACTATGACACGTCCCTTAAGAAAAGAATAATTACAGTATGACAACCAGCACCCCTCAATTCCATCATGACAGTCAAATTGTTGGGGGTTCTTTTTGACAAAGTTTTCAAGCAGCACAGAAATAACCTGCTCAGTGTGGTTTGGGATAGGTCCCTATGTGGAGATGGAAATGACACTGGATTACTAATCCAGACCAGGCTAATGCTCTGACAGCTGGTGGACGTTAATAACAATTAATAAAATATCGATATCTAAAATCTTGTGTCAGTAATAATGACCTTGAACCCAATGTCAATTTTAAACACCAATTTGCTTCCCCAATGTACTTTCAAGAAGTGAATCTCCCGTGCTTTCCTGGTCTTGCCTAAAAGTGACTCCAGACACACAGGCATGTGATGAAGTCTTCAATGGTCTCTGGAACAGCAAAGCAAGGCACTCAATTGCATCAAACCGCTCCTGGTTTTAAAGGATAAAACGGGACAGAACACTCGGCACCAGCTTCTGCCTCGGAAAAGGGAAACCCAGGCCTGTCAACCCTACAGAGTCCTCCTTCCTAACATCTGAGAGCTTGTGATAACACTGACTGAGCTTTCCCACAGACTGCATAGAAATATTGGGAAAGGAGTAGGTAATTCAACACAGTGAGCCTTCCATGTTCTCACTATGGACGAGAATCGCCTCAATACGTTTCTCCTTCAGCAGACTGAGGTATATTGCAATTGATTCCGTCAACCAACTGTTTGAGATGCTTGCGAATAGCTGGGACCCACGTATATTCCTGAGATGCTCCACGAACCGTCATCTCCAATAGAAGGATCATTTTATTCCGATGTTTCCGGTCCAAGAGCTGCTTTGCTGGAGCTTGTACATTCTGACCTGCTTTCCTTTTCTTATTTTCTCCTCCACTTTTCTTTCTGTAATTTACTGACTTCAAGCTGGACTCAGGGTTTGGACCTCAAGCTGAGCCCAGTGCGGAGGAGAGTGAGTCCTTACTTACTTTTCTGAAACAAGCACATGGCCTGGAATTGGCAGCTGCTACATCAGAAGAGGCAACCTGAGTGAGATAGGGCCCAGCAGCAAAAGGCAATGCCTGAGGATTGGAGACTTGTTGTTGGTTGGGTCCTGCACTGGTGGTGATGAAGCGGATAGTGGAAGGCTATTATGGTAATATCGATGATGTGGGCCCTGCAATAAGAGGCATATCTCTGACATTGGAACGGTCTGGTACAAAGGATAATGAGCCGGTGATGAAGGAGTATCTGCTCAGTGGCAAAGATGGTGCCTGAGGATTAACAACTTAGATGTTGCTGGGTTCTGATGAAGATGGGAATGAAGCTGTCATGCAGGGATTGGGCTGCAGGGGTAGTCGATGGTGAGGAGCTGTCTCACAACCCATAAACTCTCTTCAGGCTATATCCTCTGTTTATTCCATTGTCTTCAATTATTCAAAATGACACCACTTTGTGGCAACAAATGAAAGCTTTTCACTGTATTTTATTGTATTTCTCCTGTAAAATACACCTGGTCATTACATCAAAATCAAAAACTTCTGCTCACTCTTTCCTGCCAGCTGTCCAATTCTGAAACCTTGTCCAAATATTTGCCACAATCCCATAATATTTGGTTTTTTACACTGGGCTTGGGATTTCAGCAAAGGTCCTTAGACGCTGCCTGACCGACTGTGTTTTTCCTGAACTACACTTCTTGATTCTGATCTCAAACATCTGCAGTCCTCACTTTTTCCCTAACCTATTAACCTGAGCAGTCACATTCAAGGATCAGTGGAGAAACACCCTCTCAGCTTCCCAGTGTGCCTCTATTTATTGCATATACCGATTTTTGGTTCCTTCTTCCAAAGTACATCACTACAAGTATGTCAGGGATACATTGCATCTGACCATCTGACCATTTCATCTGTATCTTCCTGTAACATAATGCCTTCCTCCTCAGTGCCAAACATCCCAATCTTCGTGACAAACACAAACTTAATTATCACACTCCCCCTCCCCCTACACATTCATATCTATCGAGATCATTAATGAATGCCACAAATAATAAGATACACTGCACCAGTAGACACTCGTCTCCAGACACACAAACAACCTTCCGCCACCACCCTCTGTCTCCTGCCACTAAGACAATGTTTGATGTAACTCACCAAGTTACTCTTGATATCATGACTTTTTAAAAATCAGTTTCCCGTATGAGGCTTTGTCAAAGGCTTTGTTGAAAAACTATATAAACAACATAGTCGAAAATATACAATAATTTTCATTTGGTAGGACTTCCTCCTGATGACGTCATGCTGACTATTCCTGATCAAACCTTGCCTCTCTAAATGGAGGTCAATTTTAGACTTTCCTATTTCCTCAAAACTTCTCCTAATTCTGATCTACTAGTCACTGGACTACAATTCCACGGTCTACTTCCACCAACCTTCCCATCAAGCGGGACTACATTCGTTTTTCTCCAGTTATCTGGCATCTCCAAATTCTCTGTGTCCAGATTCGATTTAAACATTTGAGTCAGGGCCTTTTGTCCTTTGTCTCCAACAGCAGCCTGTGATACAACTCATTCAGACCTGGCAATTTTCAACCAGCCAAAGCCTCCAATCCCTGCTCGCATCTTATATCAATTTGTTCAAGAGTTGCCCAATCCATCTTCTTGAATTCTGTCCCTGCATCCTCATTCTCCCAAGTAAAACTCATAACAGCTGTCATGTAACAATCGATCAATGTTCTTCAGCTTCACACACAGCATGTTCCCTTGGTCTCTAATGGGCCCCAGTTGTTTCCTGTTTTTTTTTTCTCTGTTCTGATTGCTGTACGTGGAGAACATCTTGGGATTCTCCCTAACCTTGCGGGGCAGCACTTCTATATGTCCTTAAGTCAGTCCGTCTCTCTGTGTGAACTTTCTAAGCTTCACTGCGATCTCCTTTCATTTTGTTAATCATTGGAGGACACAAACTGAATTTCTCCATAAGTTAATCTTGCCCTTAATAAGATTGACATGAAAGTAATTGTTTAGTTTATCTGTAATTTTCTAGTTCTTGCAAGGAATTATCTTGTGTGGATATTCACCATTCTGCACGTGTCCTTGCCGTCACTTTCCCATCAAGTATCGAGAAAAGCGTTTGGTCATCCTTGTGTTTCTTGTTCCTTTGTACTTCTAAAAAAAATTCTTTATAAGTTCATTGGTCCTCAAATGTCTCTGATTCTACGGCTTACCAAAATATCTAGCAATTTCCTGAGCTACTTCCTTTGATCTAATGCAATCTTTAACTTCTTTTGTTAACTACTGTTAAGTCACCTTACCACTTTGCTGTTTGAACTGTGGTGGACATGTGTATATTTTACATTTTAAGGTGTTTATTTAAACAACAATCATTCCTGTCTTCCAGTAAATCTTTTTCATGTACTTCTCCAATTCACTGAAGCTAATGTGTGAAGCTTACTTTCGTGACTTGCACGACTCGGGATTATAACCACAATTTCAAAAAAAGGCTGTTTATATACAGACGTCAGATAAAACTCAATATATTACTATTATTTCCCAAAAAACCCTTTTCAGCAGGGTTTTCAATTAGCTCTTCTGATCACATAACATCAATTTCAAAACTGCCTTACCTGCACCTCAATGCTCAACGTACTGTTGAAGGAAACCATCTCAAATACGCTAATGAAATCCATTTTCCCAGCATTATCATGCACGTGGGTTAACACAGTTTAGAGGTAGCTTGAAACTGTTCATTATTACTGTGGTACACACAAAGCTGAGTATTTAATTTCCTGTTTTGTAACATACCCAACATTTGTATAACAACTTCCACATTGATATATAACTCCTATCAATCTTTGCTTCTCCTTGCTGTTTCTAAGTTTCACCTTACCAGATCATGTAGAATCTGAGTGATGTGGCTTCTGAGGAGATTCATGGTAAATTCAGGTAAGATATTTGGTGAAGCCTATTTGGACGTTGAGTTAATTTAGTCACGTTATTGATTCTTCTCAAGTATTACTATGAGGTTTTCACAAGATCTCTCGTTGTGAACGTTCAGTAGAGAAGGACAATGATCTTTCAACAAAGCTATGCATTCCCCCAGACAGCTGAGACTCTCTCACCTGTGTGGGAAATTTACAGCAGGCAGAGAAAGTGTTGCTGATGCTCTACAGGATCTTAATCAGATCACATCTGGAGTAGTATGCACAGATTTAGTAGCCTCAATGAAGAAAGGCTATTGTTAAACTGGAAGCAGCTCAGAGATGGTTCCCTCAACTGATTCCTGCAATGAAGGTGTTATCTTAGAATGAAAGGATGATCAGGTTCGATCCAATACGCATGATAGTTTACAAAAGATAATCTTATTTTTACATCGAACACCGGGAAAGAGTCAGCGACAAAAGTCAATTACACAGCCAAATCCACTTCTCCAGCCTGTTACACAATAATAGCAGAAGGACATTCAGGCCTTGGACCCTGTCACACCAGAACAGGACGAGGTTATTCAGCCCCTTGAGCCTGCTATACAGTTACAGGAGGAGGCCAATCAGCTCCTTGAGTCTATAACACAGAGTAGGCCATGAGGCACCGGTATCCTGTTATACATCAACAGGATCAGTCCATTCAGCCTCCTCAAATGTCTAACACAGGAAGTGGAAGAGATTGGCACACTAGAATAACAGAAGGCCATTCAGCACGAGAATTAAACAAGGAGATAAAATTATTTGAGACTTATTATGGAAAGAAAGAGGCAATTAACCCATGTATATGTTGCATGGGAACAGGGGGAGACAAAACACTCCACCGATCCTATTTCAGGGATGGAGGAGTTGATTGTTCAGTATCTCGAGCCTGTTATGAAGGAATATGAGAAATCTGTTCAGCCCCTCAAAATGTTATACAGCAAGAATAAGATTACACATACCCTCAGGCTTCTGACGCATTATCAGGAGGAGAAGCAGCTCTTCAATCTGTAAATCAGGACATTCTGGCCATCGACACTATAATGTAGGAACATCATGGGGATATTCAGCCCATGGAGTGTGTAAACCAGGAACTGAGTGAATCCATTCAGACACTCATGCCTCTTACGCACCGATTGGAGCAGATCTTTTAAAGCTTTGTACCTGTTACAGAAGTACACGTTTAAGAGAGCCTAGAGTGTACAGAAAAGTTAGAAATTCGGATAATCATCTTCATTTCCCAATAAAAGGCTGTGAGCAAACTGTTGAGAATTAAGGGAAATTGTGAGAATCCATTATAAATTAATTAACAACAGGGGATTTGCGAAGTCGAGCCAGAATATATCAGAATCAGCATGATTTTTTAAGGATTTGTTCGTTCGAGTTCTTTAAAGATGTGACAAGCAAAGTAGACAATAGGGATCCTGGATAAGTAAAGTACCTGGACTTTGAAAAGGCATTGATTAAACGCTGCACAAAATATAAAGCTGTAAAATAAGAGGACATGGGTTTGGGAGGAAGTTATTTCCTTGGATAGAAGGTTGGTGAGCCAACAAAATGCAAGAGATGGAATAGTTGTTCCGTTAATGGTTGACAACTTTTGGGGTTCCATGACCACATGACCTGAAAATTTACCATCCATTGTATGACCTGGATGAGAGGAGAGAAAACACTACAGCCACATTTTCAGCTGACACTAAAACAAGTGGAAAAGCAGGTTGGTGTTATGAAGATGTTGAACATTTACAAATGGACATGAACAGGTTATATGAATGTGCCACCTCTGGCAACGAAAATTTATCGTGGATAATATGGGATTAAACATTTTGGTCAGAGGGATTGAACATGTTACGGAAATGGAGAGCAACTTCAGCGTGTTTATGTGCAGAGACATCTGGGTGTCCATGTGCATACCACAGAAAATACACATACAGGTAGAGCAGGGAATAAGCAAGGCAAGTGCAATTTCTGCATTTACTTGAAAAAGAATAAAGGGAGGGAAAAATTACTGCAATTTTGCAAGGTATTATGGAGACTGTAACTGACGTACTGTGTTCAGGTTTGTTGTCCTGACTGCAGAAGTTATGTAGTTACAATGAAGTTACTGATCAATTAATTAGATTGATTCCAGAGAGGATTTTTTCTTTTAAAGAGAGTTTGAGCAGTTCAGACCTATACTCTCTGGAATTTAGAAGAATAAGCGGAGACCTCATTGAGGTCTGGAGGACGTTAAAGATGATTGACAATGTCGGTGTGGTGGGAATAGTTCCTCATGCGTGGCAATCTAGAACAAGAGATCATAGATTTAGGATTAGGCAGAGCAGATTTAAAACAGGGGTGAGAAGAACTTACATCTCTCAAAGGGTTTTGAATCTGTGTAACGCACTGCACCAGATTGCAGGGGATTTGGGACATTGAATAAATGAAGGGGTATGGAGCGCGGGCAGGAATGTGGTACTGAGACCGCGATGATGTCAACCATGATTGTATTCAATGGCAGAACAGACTCACGTGTCTGGATTGCCGACTGATGCTCCTCGTTCTTATTCAGCCCTTCGACGCTGTTACTCAGGAGTGGAGGAGGACTAGGTATCAGTCAGGAAGCAGGCACTACAGATAAATCAGTCTTAATCAGTTCGATAGAACGTAATCAGTGATGACACATAGTGACCAGTACAGGGTCCTCAACTGTTTACAATAAATATCAATGATCAAGACGATAGAACAGATGTGTTGCTACTAGGTTTGATAAGATAAGAAAGACACTAAGTTATCAACAGAAAGTGGAGAGTCTGCAAATTGATATGAAAGATAAAGTCAATGAACAATACTTTGCCAAGTGGAATATAACGGAATGTATAACCTGCCAGCTTTTTCAGGAAGAATGGAAGGCAGTATGTTACTGAAATGCAGAGATATTACATGACATAGTGATGCAGTGTGTACTAGAGGGTTCACTCTGACCCGTTTAGACATGGGAAGTGTTGCGCAGTCTCCCTCATGGTCTGCACCTTGATTTTCCATTGCTCCATTACTCTCAGTACGCACGGGATATTTTGATGTGGTTAGTTGGCGATGGGGAATAGTGAGGGGGAAGATGTTTTGAGCCGTGTGTCTCGGGATCGCCTTTAGCCGAGAGGCTAATCTTTCTTTCCGAATGGAGACCCAAAGGCGATGGGGATGGCTGACTGCTTCTGAATGAAGAGGCTGCAGCTGCTGCCAGGGCAGTGAGTATTCTTCAACATGATGTCCTGTTCATGGGCACACTGTAACATTAATGAGGTGAGAGGTCCTTCAGTTCCTTTAGCTCTCGCTACCGATATTGGGACCCCACAGAGCCATGTACGTTATCGGGAATCCTGCTATACTGGGAAATCATGGATACACCTGGCATCTCCTTGCTGAGGGAGAAAATATTCACCTCATCCAGCATATACATCCTTCGTTACTGAATGGTGACATTGATGCTGAGATATTGGGAGATGATGGATATGTCACCCACTCCTGCTCGGAAAGTTCCAGAAGATAGAAGCTGAATGAAACTATCACTCTAATAGTTACTGGCAGCACCGTCCTCCTCCTGGTGTGGAGTTGCAGGTCGTGTTGAAAGAAGTGACGCTGCTCTGTGACCAGCTCCTTGTTCCCTTGTTCAATCAGGATCCCCTCACACTCTGCTCCTGGGTTAAGTTTAGCTTGGGGAGCTGTTCCTGGAGAACCCCTGGCAGATACAGCAGATCCCTTACCCCACCCACACTCACTCCGTGGTTTCAGAGCTTCCCCTCTCTGCGGCCTCTGCTCCATTTGTTGTTCATGTTACAGACCCAGATGCTGTAACTACAGTCCCCATGCTTCATCCAGAGTTGGGTCACCAAATTATCAGGTCTCCCTGAATGTCTGATGCAACTCACAGCACAACCTCCAGCAAACCATCCCCGCCACTTCCACTAACTTTTCAATAACAGGAGATAATCAGAAGCCCCTCAGCTACAAGTGTTATGGAACGAGCCAGACCACCACAAAATATTTTAAGAAGACAGCCTCGACCCCAACGTTTCCTTATTTTAAACGTAGATGTGAACTGTGTGTTCCAGATGTGTTGCGACTGGTCAACCCATTCAACGTTAAACAAAATGCAGTCCATTCAAACGCTCTAATCAAAACACAACCAAAGAGAAGAACAAGTTGGGATAGCTTCTCTATTGGAACAAACAATAGATACACTGCATTCTACTAATAAACTATGCCAACACAGGATCATCCCATAAACGTACCACTTGGCAAAAATGTAATTGCAAACACAAAATCTTATGCACAATACCCCAATCCAGGTGTAAGCAACTTCCAGAGAGTTTTCAAAGAGAATAGCTGTTGTGGATTATGAATTGAAACTTCCTACCCTTCTGGGACACCAAGCAGCTTCTGAATGCTGCAGCTAAATACAAAACGAGAAGACCTGGTCTGGGAGAGCTGGCTGCTGCCCTTCCATTGTTAACACGGTTTAAGAAAACCTAAAGGTCTCCTCAGTTATTTACTTCAGCCATTTTCAGGCGGCAGGTCAGCATCTCAGCCTTTCATAGGTTTCGTCAAAAAAAAACAAGAGAATATATCATTTTCAAAATGGCAGTATCCTCACACAAACCTCCTTTGACAAAATGAACCATCAATACACAAAGGTGGTTTCATTTTAAACCCATTATTCTTACTGTTTTAGTAGAGTATAATACTTATATATTACATTGACAGTAAGCATGCAAATATTCACAACTCCATTCTATTTCAGCCAGTTTACTCCTGCCATAGAACGCCTCTGTTTTTCTACTCCCAAGTCTCGACAACTTGTCAGCAAGTACAGCTTCTCGTCCAGTCACCTGTATAACTTTCAAATTGAACAGACTAGAAGTTTTCTCCCTAAATTTCTCCAAAACGTTTCGGCGTTATGATCAGTATATAGATTTGTCTCAGACACATTAGTGGCAAGGTGTGTGTAGGTTTGTAGCTTAGTTCTCTGGCATGTCTCTGGAACTCCAACCACAACGCCATAAACAAACACATTGATCTAGATGCCATCTATCAACCCCTCAGAAAACGGACAAGAAATGATATCACCACAAACCCAGGAACCTCATCCAGGAGAAAGATATAAATACAAAGCAGGAGACAACAGCTTCGCATCACTTGGAGGTCGCCATTGATGATGCGACCTAACCAGATAATGAAACGTCTGGATATCGAACCTACAGCTCAGCGAGCAAACCTACGCCCTAAACGTTATTCGCAATTTAAATTCTGAAATGTTGTAACACCAACACCAAGCTCAATGTTTCTTTCCCAATTGTGAAATATTTCTGTTGATGGATTCACCGGACACTCCAACCTCACGTTACATAATGGAGCACTTCTCATCTCTCCAATAGTCCTTCTCAATGACATGTCTCCTCATGTCTCAGCATAAACGAATTACACGTTTCTGTACCTCTTAATGCTATAACCTCTTTACCTGCTACCCGTGGCCTATGCCAGTAAACCTTACACTCACAGGTATATATTTTAAGAAGATCTCACATACTCTTCTCAATCCCTCATGAAATCCAAACATTGATTTTTGGATAAACTCAAAATCATCACCGATTTCAGCTTGTAATCTTGCCATTGTAACTCTCTGCTCTGTTACACGAGTTTTCACTATTGCATGAAGTGAATTTTTGAATTCCTTCGAAATGAGACTTTCTCTAAGAGTGTCATAGGTTTGGTCTGTTTTCAATATCATTGCCCACCTTTCAAAGTTACGTTGTTGGATTCTTTCAAACTCAATGCACGTTTTACCAGGGACATTTATTAGATTCCTGAAACACTGTTGTAGGCTTCTGGCACAAGCTCATATGCAATTCAGATGGCTTTCTTCACCTTCTTATACTCTTCAGATACCTTCTCCGATAGGGATGCAAATAAACAACAGCCTGACATACATCCCACAGACCATGGAGTACCACATGGGTTCACCAGGAAGGGAACAACAGCCTGATACACGGCATTTCGTTGTTTCTGAACTTCACAATGCCAGCAGTGATACACTAGGAAGGCAGAAACCAAAGCCAACGAAAGGTACAGAGGATCAGAGAGATTCAGATTAAAAACAAAAACAGATAGTTAAGTACCTGCGAGCATGTTGTGGAAATATGGACAAAAAGTCAGGGCAGTGGGACTAACTGAAGGAATGAATCTTTCGAGAGAAAAATTACAAGATTGAGAACATTGAATAAAGATATTTTCAGATGAGCTGAAATGGTTTGTTCAAGGAAATTCTGAATCTGCTTCACAAAACACTTCAAACAACATAAGCTAGGACAAGATGACAAACTAACATCGAGAGCTGTGCAGACTATGCTAGTGCGTTGATCAGTAATCTGCACTATCTGCCCAGCATGGGGAGTATTGCAAAACTTTGCTATCATATAGGAACGATACACACATCAGATTACTGTCGATAAGCGGAGGATTTCTATCTCTATTGGACCAATATAAGGGAAGGTGTGTGTGTGTGTGTGTGTGTGTGTGTGTGTGTGTGTGTGTGTGTGTGTGTGTGTGTGTGTGTGTGTGTGTGTGTGTGTGTGTGTGTGTGTGTGTTGCATTTGGCGTGGTTGAATGCAAAAATCATTGCGTGAGAGAAAATATACGTGAAGGAAACCAGGTTCAATGTGAACCACTGTCAGGGATTTGGATAATCGACACAGACAGACTGAGGGAAGTTTCATGAACAGATGTGTTAAAGTGTTTGAGAATATTAAAATAGAGGCATTTGCAGACACGATAGCGATATAGATCAGCGTGCACAGGAATGTCAGAAGGATGAGATTTTTGGATGAGTTCGAATCAGATTTGTTTCTGCAGATTTCAACCTGAAAGTGTCAGCAGCAGATTGTTGTCATCATTAAGTCTGTATTTCACAGTTCAAGGTTCAAACAGCAGATGAATCAAACCACTGAAGTATATTCTGGGGCAGTGAGTAGTTAAAGTTAATATTGGCCAGGGCATGGTGTCAGGAATGAGCCCATGGCCAAAAGGATCACCAACATTGTGATTCATCTGTTTCAAACACCACCTGCAAGTTCCCATGCTGTTCTTTCACAGTCGTTAGGTCAAAATCCTGGAATTCCCTCCCGACTGGCATTATGAGTCAATGAATGGAAGTGGACTACAGCAATTCAAGGAGGCAGCTTACCACCACCTTCTAAAGTGCAAGTAGGCAAGGACTATCGATGTTGGCCAGCCAGCGATGCCCAAGTCCAAGAAATGAATGAAAATAAAGTATACTGGCCAGTGATGAGATAGAAGCCCAGGTAGGAAGTGGAATTTGTAAACATAATAGACCACAATGACATCCAAGCTCCCAATATTTAAATAAGAAGGACAGAGAGACAATGGTTCACATCTGCAACAGAATAGGTCAACATAGAAACCCATGAGTAACACAGCCAGATGCAAGGAGGGACACAGGAATTGAACTGGATTCAAAGTATCAACAGGAACACTATTGGTGGCAAGCGATGTAGACTATATGAAGGAACAGAAATGCAGTCGTAACTGGTTTATAGAAAAAAAATATCTGAACAGTGAGACTTACCAGGGACACCAACGATAGCCAGGAAAGGATAATAAAAATATTTAATGATGAGAAGTGCAAAATAGATCCGCGATGATAATGACATCTGAGCAGAATTGGTCAGAAGATACCAAACCAAATAGGATAAACTCTTCTTCATTGCTGGAACATTCCAGTCTAATATTCTCAGATTCTGATCCATTGTTGGTACATTCCAGTATAATGTTCTCAGATTCTGATCTCTCCTCGTCCTGTCTCCAGAGCCACTGATCCCTGTTCGTGCTGCTGGTGATGCTCCCACTCATACTGTGTGATAACACATTGAACGGAGTCCATTTATGATTAGAAGATGGAAGCACTCCACTGGATAATTACAATCCATGGAGACTGACATTAATCACAGTCACTGAACAAACAGGTTCAGTTAACCACTTCATTGCATCACATTTCATATCACAACAAAAGGGAATATTTACTCAGACTGGATGAAATGGATGAGGGTTACTGATGGATGGACTATAAATCTTCCAATTTTCTAATATTCTTCCTTGAATGGATGGGTATTGTAAGAGAACTGCAGTATCGTACATTTCTCATAATATTTATAAAAGGAGACAGGGATACAATATCAGACTAACTGCGTAAGATGTCTGGTGGGTAAATTTCTGGATAGACTAACTCAAGGAAGAAAGTGAGGATTGCAGATGCTGGAGATCAGAGTCGGGAATGTGGTGCTGGAAAAGACAACCGGTCAGGCAGCATCCGAGGAGCAGGAGAATCAACATTTCGCACGTAAACCTTTCATTAGGAATGAGCCTTGTAGCCCAAGGTGGCTGAGAGATAAATAAGAGGGTGATGGGGTTCGGGAAGGTAGCTGAGAATGTGATAGGTTGGTGAGGTTAGGGTTGGATTGATATGTCGGAGAGGAGGGTGGAACGGATAGGTGGAAAGGAAGATGGACAGGTAGGACACATCAAAAGGGCCGTGCTGAGTTGGAAAGTTAGATTTGGGATAAGGTGCGGGGATGGGAAATGCGAAAACTGGTGAAAACCACATTGATCCCGTGTGGTTGAAGGGTCCCAAGTTGGAAGATGAAGCTTTCTTCCTCCAGGCGTAGGGTGGTTAAGGAGTGGCGGTCGAGGAAGCCCAGGTCCTTGGCGGAGTAGGAGGGGTAGTTAAAGTGTTCAGCCATGGCACGGTGTGATTGGTTAGTGCGGGTGTCCCAGAGAAGTTATCTGGAGTGTTCCACAATTTGGCATCCTGTCTCCCCAATGTAGAGGAGACAGTATCGGGTGCAACGGCTGCAATAGGTGACATGTGTGGAATTGCAGGTTAAAATCCGGTGGATGTGGAAGGTTCCTCTGGGCTCTTGGACGGAGGTGAGTGGGGAGGTGAAGGTGCAGGTTTTACAACTCCTGCAGGTGAGTGGCAGGGGAAGGTGCTGGGAGTGGAGGGTTAGGTGATGGGTGGCATGGACCTGACAAGGGAGTCGCGCTGGGAATGTGCTTTATGGAGCACAGACTGGGGTGGAGAGGGAAATACATTTTTGGTAGTGGAGTCTGTTTGTAGGTGGCACAGATGGGGAAGGATAATGCATTGTATTTGTAAGTTTGGTGATGTGGAAGATGTACTCCCTGCATAACCACGGCTTTGTACTCAGGCGTTCTTTCCCTGTTGCCTTTGGAGGGGTGGAGGTGTGAAAGTGGACAAGATGCACTAGAGGTCATCAACCAAGTGGGAGGGGAAATTGCAGTCTTTGAAGAAGGAGGCCACCTGGGATATACACTGGGTTCAGAGAGTGGTACAGGAAAAAACACAGCAGGTCAGGCAGCATCCGAGATCGCCTTTGTCTGAAACATCGATTTTCCTGCTGCTCAGATACTGCCTGACCTGCTGTGCTTTTCCAGCACCACATTATCGACATTAATCTTCAGTATCTGCAATAGTCATTTTCACCTACACACTGGATTCAGCGACTTCTGTAATGCTGCCTTGAGTTCTGTTCTGAAAATGTGTTGCTGGTTAAAGCACAGCAGGTTAGGCAGCATCCAAGGAACTGGAAATTCGAAGTTTCGGGCCAGAGCCCTTCATCAGCAACACATTTTCAGCTCTGATCTCCAGCATCTGCACAGCTCACTTTTTACTTGAGTTCTGTTCTCCCTGCTATATGAAGGATACTGTTAAACTTGAAAGAGTGCAGAAACGTTTTCCAAGTATGTTGCTGGTGTTAGGAGGGGGTGATGTTGAGCTACACGGAGAGTATGAATAGGCTGGGGCTATATCCCCTGGAGGCCTGAGTCTGAGGTATGACCTTACCTTTATCGCGGTAAATCCCGATGCTGCAGGGTGAGCAATGCCAAAGGCCACGAAAATAGTAAGAACAGTTTGGCTCACATTAGAACTGGACAATTACACATGGGACAAGAAGTTACTGAACTATCGAGGTCGACTGAAGAATGGGACTAGCAGGAGATTCAGAATTTAGAGGGTCCAATCACAAGAATGAGAACAAAAGTAAAGCCATTGCCATATCAATTGAAATCACTAGTTATATCACATTCTCAATCAACCTCAGAGAACCAGCCCAGACACCATAAAACCAGAAGAGATATCTATTCGGCATGGAGCACTACACAGACAAGGTTCGTGTGTTGCTGAACACAACCCTGCAATCGGTCCAGTGTGGAATATTGTGCAGACCTCAGTAGTTCATTGATCTATAAATCCAGATGATATATGTATTCATCAGGGAACACTATGCAGACCGGACTGGTGTCCTGTACAATAAAATCCCCAATCTATCCAGCGTGGAAAGATATTCAGACCACAGCAGTGCATTGATCTATTAACACAGATGATGTATGTGACCAGGGTATGGAACTGTGTCCACCACCCCAGTGCATTGTTCAGTAACATTGTGTTCGATCCCTGTCCAGTGGGGGGAAATTTTCAACCCATGCCAAAAGTGACAGGATGTGCAGTTCCCATCTATTTATAGCTCCAAATCTCCCTTGTGCCTCCGTCATTTCCGCCACATCCAGACAGACCCCACCACCGGGGATATATTCCCCTCCCCACCCCATCAGCGTTACGGAGGTCCACACCCCCCACCAACCCAACCTCCACTCCGGCACCTTCCCCTGCAACCGCAAGAATTGCAAAACTAGCGCCCACACCTCCCCCCTCACGTCCCTCCAAGGTCCCAATGCATCCTTCCATATCTGTCTCAAATTCACCTGCACCTCCAAACACATCCTTTACTGTATCCTCTGCACCAGATGTGGTCTCCTCTATATTGGGGAGACAGGCCGCCTACTTGCAGAACATTTCAGGGAACACCTCTGGGACACCCGCACCAACCAACCCAACCGCCCCGTGGCTGAATACTTTAACTCCCCCTCCCACTCTGTCAAGGACATGCAGATTCTTGGTCTCCTCCATCGCCAGATCCTGGCCACATGACGCCTGGAGGAAGAGCGCTTCTACTTCCGCCTAGGAACCCTCCAACCACAAGGGATGAATGCAGTTTTCTCCAGCTTCCTAATTTCCCCTCCCCCACCTTATCTCAGTCCCAACGCTCGGATTCAGCACCGCCTTCTTGACCGGCACTCTTCTTCCCGACCTCTCCGCCCCCATCCACTCTCTGGCCTATGAACCTTACCCTCAGCTCCTTCCACCTACCGTATTCCCAGCGCCACTCCCCAAAATTCCCTCCCTGCTACCCTTTAGATTAGCCCGCTTGACAGACCAGCCTCATTCCTGAAGAAGGGCTTATGCCGGAAACTTCGATTCTCCTGCTCCTCGAATGCTGCCTGAACTGCTGTGTTTTTCCAGCACCACATTTTTCAACTCTGGTACTCCAGCATCTGCAGTCCTCACTTTCTCCTAATGTAATGGAAGGATGTGATCACAGGTTCCAGAATGCTAAAATGCTGACATTTCGACAGTATCCTGTAACATGAGCCAGTGCTTCGTGGAATGATGGGGGAACAGGATATTGGTGTGATTTCAGGAGAGTTTTGGATTAACATTTGTTCTGCAGCTTTGTAAATGGGAGTTGGGTCAGAACAGACTTTGATCCATTTGGCTGCATTTAACAATAATTTGTCTCAGTGGCATTTTCGTTGAGCGTGACAGAGGGATCGTCTATACGAGGCTGAGCTAGTTTGCTGGTTCTATCTTATCGAACTCACTTCATTAATTACCCATCCCACCCCATGGTGTCCCTCTCATTCAATACCAGCCCGATTCTACCAACCATCATGGCTGGAGGTACCCACCATCGTCTGGATGCCCATGGATATTCCGTGATCCCTGGCATTGGTGCCATCTTTAAAAGGCCAAGGGGCACACGGCTGACCTTTCTCAGTTCAGAGCTGCCCTGCACAGTGTACCCCAAGCATAGCAGATAAGAGGCAATTACACCGCGGTTTGTCGACAGGGGCATGGAGGTCCTAGTGGATGGGCTAGCACAGAGAAGGACCATTCTCGTCCCAGAGGGGACTACACCACCAGACCTACCGAGCATGGTCTGAGCTCACCACCCTGCTCAGTGTAGTATCTGCGGTCTGAAGAAATGTCCAGCAATACAGCACAATCATCAATAACCTTCTCTGCTCTGTCACTATAATGGTCACTGTATTGTCTCTGCTCCCTCACACTCACTGTATATCTGTTATAGCACCGACCCCGAGCAAGGTTCTTGTGCCATCACCCTCACTACTGCATGCAACACCTTCCCTCTCTCTGTCTCTCTCTGCTTCTCTCAAATCCAATATACCCCCTACACTAAGAACACTGCATGTGTACAACACTGTGGACAGATCCGGACCGAAAACCTCTTCATTCCGCTCCCCCCCGCCACCTAGAGCTGTAATATCAGCAGGTCCCACACTCACTCCCTCCCTCCCTTTCTCCCAATCCAGGAGAAAAAGGCTGGAATAGGACAGGAAGGGCCAAGCCGGGTGGTGGAGTGCCGGACATCTGTTCCCTTAGCCCCTTCCCCCCGCCATGTGGGGCGGACCCTGGTAGGAGCCGGAGAGGACGGGGTGCCTCGTGTGGAGATTCTGAAACTTCCATGTCCCACGGACCGAGTAAGGAGCAATGTTCAGTGAAGGGTAATTATCACGTTAAACCCACTGGCAGCTCCGTTTCCCCCCGGCACAACTTAGAAGCCGTGGCCCTGATGCCCTCAACCTTCTGTGTCGAGTTGGTACAAATAGAATACCCACGGTCTCGGGGGGCAGGAGGGTGGGCCCATAACACATCGTCACCACCACCTCCCAGGAAGGGAGCACGGAGGCTCCCTCCTACACTCCTCCTGTAAACAGCTCAGATACTGAGACTAATCTATGAAAGTTACTGCTCTCCCCACTTGTCCTGACATCTTCAACAATCTGTGCTCAAATACACCCAGGTCCTTCTGCTCCTGCACCCCATTTATAACTGTACAGCCTGTTTTCCTTCCATAGTGCATCACTTCACACTGTTCTGATTTGATTGTCGGATGAAATATACCTGAACTCTACACCAAGTTGGCGTTGTCCTGTTGTTGTTGTACTCTGTCGTCCACACACTTTGCAGTTCTTCCAGGTTTGGTAACATCAACAAGCATCGAAGTTGTCATAGTGTCACATTCCAGTCAAAATAACTGAAAGAGAATGTGGCGCTGGAAAGGTACAGCAGGTCAGAAGGTAATGACTGCAGATGTTGGACATCAAAGCCGACAGTGTGGTGCTGGAAAAGCAAAGCACGCCAGGAGAGAATCCGGATTACAGACACAGCTGATGAAGATCTTATGCCTGTACTGCCAATTCTCCTGGTCTTCGGATGCTGCCTGACCTGCTGTGCTTTTCAGGCACCACACTCTCAGCTTTGATCCCCAGCATCTGCCGTCCTTACTTTCTCCAGCAGAACAATTGAAATACTGACAGACTCACTGGTGTGATCAAGGCATACACTGATACCAAACGAGCGTCAGAAATAACAACACACATCCCAAAGACCCAGAGAAAAAAAAAATGACATGCTACAAATAGAGAAATAGAAACAATATGGCACACCTTACTGAGTGGGTGAAATAGTGAGAATTTATCACAGAGAAAGAGAAATACCGATCGACTTCCATGTTTGTCTCGTGTCAGTGTATCTGTGTGTGTGTGCGTGCACATGCGCGCATGCCCATTTATTCCTATGTTTGCATCTGCGTGTATGTATTAGTGTGTGTAACTTTGCGTATTAGCGTTTGTGTGTATCTCTGTTTGGGACTGGTCTGATGGTCCCTGTGTTGCTTAATGTGATGTAATTCGACATTCTGCTGGCCTCTCCGCTCCACTGCACAGACAGTGATGGAGGGTGAAAACCGTCTGGAATTCAGTCAGAGAGGGTGGGCAGCAGGTCACAGCATCATACAAGCTAACAGCAACATCAATAGAAATACACACAGACACACCCACACACACACCAACGCACACACACACGCATACATGCAGTCTCTCTCTAGAGGAGAGGATTGCAGCTAGACTGGGGCTTATATAGAGAAACGTCTGGGCCCCATCTGCCATGTAGAATTAATTTGTCTTTGGGAGGTATTAATGACAAACAGTGTACATATTAAGGAGTGTTTCTACAGCAGTTGTCTTCAGTGAACCATTGATGGAAGGAGACGAGATAATTTCATTGCACGTTCTGCTACTTGCATTTTATTTGCTCGACACACTGACAAATGATAAGTGCAAAAGCATTCTCAATAACCCAATGGTGCCAGCAGATCAATGTTAGACCTGTCCACCTCCTTCTCTAATATCTCAGGGACAGCATTGCAAGGGATCAGACAAACTCCTCTCTGTTGCCAAGGCTATTCTGTGAAGCATCGCATAGCCGCACAATGTGGGTGATTCGCAGTAATTGATACATTCTCAAACAAACGTTGAGCTCTCCACTTTCCTCCTGTAGTCAAAAGATGTGCAGGTTAGGTAGACTGACCATGCTAAATTACCCATAATGCCCAGGGATGTGCAGCTGAGATGGATTAGCCATGTGAAACACAGGGTTACCGAGATGGAAATGATTGTGCGATATTCTATGGCAGTTCAGTGTGAACTAGATGGACTGAATTCCGCACTGATCGGATTCTCTGATACCTGTTGGTTGCACAGTGGGGTTGGTGAAACAGCAGTGGTTGATATTACATCCTTGTAAACAAACGAGGAAACAAGGTATTACCCCCCATTTCAATTAATCCACTGTCCCCAAAATAAGAGCGATCCCATTACGCAGTGTTACAGATGAGATCAGAACACTGAAAAGTGATTAAGAAGTTAATCTGGACCCTAACATTTTCTTATTTTAAAGGTAAATGTAAGGTGCCGTGTTCCAGATCCAATTCAGTTGATCAAACGAATTGACATTACGCAAAACACAAATTATTCGAACACAATAGTAAAAATATAATCAAAGAAAGATGAACGTGGAATAACTTAACTCTATTGGAAAACTTAGCAAAACCTAAAGAATTATTTTACTACTAAACAGTAACTGTTCCAATGTGGGAACAGCTCATAAATACACCCTGGGCACAAAATTCAGAAAAACAAATTGCAGGACACGCAGCTCCTGCAACCCAGAAGGGAAAATTCAGAGAGAGTTGCAGTCAGCGACATGTAGTACAGTTTCCAACCCTGTTCAGATCCCGGCTACAACTGCTGAAACCTGCCGACGATGATACGCCCTGATTCTTTGAGACCTTGGCTGTACTCATTGAGGCTGCTTCTCTTGTTCCAACGTTAAGAAAAAATAAAGCCTCACAAACTATTTGCTCTAGTTGCTCTGAAAGATTGCTCGATACCTGTGCCTGGAAATAACTTTAAAGAGCCCAGGATAAAATAATTTATCAAGAAAGCCATTCAATACATTGTCAACTGGACGCAGAGAGTCAGCAATGGGATACAGACGGCGTGAACTTTAGTGTTATTACCTTCAACAGAGACTGTTTAATGTGAATTATGACAGTTAGTGTTTTGGCAGAAGGATATAACACAATAACTGTTTAAATGTGAGAGATTGCGGAACCCGGACACACAAGGACTTGTGAGTGCTGTTGTATGAGTCATGTAAAGTTAGTCACCATGTGCAGCAAATGATTAGGAAAATAAATGGAATGATGCTGCAAAGGGTATCGGGTTTAATCGTAGGAATGTTTTGCTGCATCAGTAAAGGGAATCGCTGAGATCACACCTGATGCAGTGTCAACTGTTTTGAATCTTAAACTGACAAAAAGAAAGATTCAAACTGAGGAAGGACAGCATTCTGAGGAAGGTTCACCAGATGCAAAATGTTAACTCTGATTTCTCTTCACAAAAGTTGCCAGATCCGCTGAGATTTTCCAAGAGATTTTGTTTTTGATCCTGATTTACAGTAGGACATTGTGAGTAGAGTTTTATTTTGATTTTCATCTTGTGAAACTGAAGCCAATGGAGTGCTCCACAGATCAGTCTGTATCCGTTATCAGCAGTTGTTTTGGTTTCTGGAAAAAAAAATCATTTGATTTAGAAACTTCCAAAGGTACTTCACTTTGTTGTCTCTGAGTTGGAGGCCTTGTATTATGAAGGATATGCATTTTAGGTCTCCGTATAAGTGATTTTTCTGCTGTACTAAACAAGATCTTGAAAACCGTGTACCTGATGGATATTCCCTCTTGTATGGGAGACTAAAACTCGGAAATCCATTTTAAGAATAAGTATTCACTTTGACACAGATATTGGAAAGTCATTAACTTTTTTTATAAAAAGCAAAAGAATCATGGTCACAGAGTCGAACAACATGGAAGCACACCTTTTGTTCAACTAATACTACCAACCTAAGTTTGACCCATATCCCTCCAAACCTTTCCTATTCTTGTACCTACCCAAACATCTTTCAAATGTTGTAACTGTACCTGCACTCATCACTTCCTTTGGAAGTGCATTACACACACTAATATCTCTATGTAAGAACAAATTGCTCCTCAAGTACTTTTGAAATCTTTCTCTCCTCACTTTACAACATTCTGCTGGTTTAGAAATCCTCCGTCCGAGGGAACAGAAACATGCCATTCACCTTATCAATATTCCTCATGATTTTATGATGGTACCCTTGGATCTTCTGCGGTCCAGGGAATAAAACATATGATCCGAGCCAATCTCTCCTTATACCCTAGTCCCTCCATTCTTAGCAATGTTCCGGGAAATATATTTTAACCCTAATCAGCTTAATAATGTCCTTCCTCTGACTGAGTGAACAGAATTGGACCCAGTACTCAAAAAAAATGCCTCATCAATGCCCTGTACAACTTTAGTATGAAATACCGACACCTATCGTGAAACGTCTGAGCGACGAAGGCAAACGTACTAAATGCCTTCTAAAATCCTTTTTCCAAGTTTGATATAAAGTTCACAGAATTATGGACCTAAATCCTTTGATCTCTCTGGCCTAAAGTACTACCTGGGGCCGTATAATTATGTGTTTTACGTCATGCACTTGTTTATTTCACCAAAATGCAGCACCTCACATTTACTTTACTTTATCTAATCTCCATCTGTCACTCCTCAATCCATTGAACGAATTGAACAATATCTCTTTGCAATCGCAGACACCTGTCTCACTGCCCAATATAACAACAATTTTTGTGTCATGTGTAAATGTACCAACCATGCATTCGATATTATCATCCGAACCTTTCACATCAATGACAAACAAAAGTCCATCCAGTACTGATACTTATGGAAGACTGCTTGTCGCAGGCTTCCAAGCCAAAGCAAAATCCTCTAGTCTATCTCCTTCTATAAAACCGAATTTACATCGAGTTATCAAGCTTACCCGCAATCCCATGTGCTCTAACTTTATTTATTAGTCTACCATGCAGAACCTAATCAAAGGCTTTGCTAATGTTCATTTAAACAACATCTATCATTCTGGTGCAATCAATCTTTCTGTTTACTTCAATTAAAACAAACTAAAATCATGTTTGTAAGACATGATTCCTCTCATACAAAACCTTTCTGACCAACACTAATCAGCCATTCCCGTTCCAGTCATGTTAATCTTATCTTTCAGAATCTCTTCCAACAACTTACTCGTCACCAATGTCAGACACACAGACTATCGTTTCCACGCTTTTCCTTCCAGCCTTTCTAAAGGTGCAGTATTACCCACCCTCCAGTCCTCCAGTAATTCACGTGTGTGTATAAATGATTCAACTACATCTGCTGGGTTCCCATAGTTTCAAAGAACAACGTTCAATGAAAAAATAACGAAGAATACTACAGCACAGGAACAGGCCATTCACCCCTGCAAGCCTGCGCCGATCCAGTTCTTCTATCAAAACATATTTTCTAAGGATCTGTATTCCTTTACTCCCTGCCCATTCATATATTTGTCTCGAGAGGTCTTAAATGACACTATTGTGTCCACCACTAATACCACTACTGGCAACGCGTTCCAGGCACCCCCACCCTCTGCATAATGAATTTACCACATACGCCTCCCATCAACAGATCCAATCTCATGCCTCCTAGAAATTCAGTTCGCCACTCTGGGAAAAGAAAATCTTCTTGCTATCCACTCTACCTATACCTCTCATGATTTTGCAGACCTCATTCGGATTCCCCCTGCGCGACCTCTGTCTTTTGAATGATAATAATCATAATCTACTCAACTTCTCTTCATAGCTTGCACGCTCCATATCAGGTAATATCCTAGTGAACCACTTCTGCATTCTCTCCAAATCATCCACATCGTTTTGGTAATGTGTGCGACCAGAAATGTACCAGATATAATGCTGAACCATAGTCTTATTGAACTGTAATATGACCTGCCAAATACTGTACTCAATACCTCGTTCGATGAAGGAAAACATTTCATACGTCTTCTTGACAACTCTATTGACATGCATTGCCACCTTCAGGGATCAAAGGACTTGAACACCCAGAAATCTCTCTTAACATTAATTTTCCTCTGACATTTGCACTTACTGTATAATTCACTCTTGAATTGGATCTTCCAAAATGCATGACCTCGCATTTGACAGGATTGAACTCCATCTGCAATTTCTCAGCCCAACACTCCAACCTACATATCTTTCCTTCCGCAATGCCCTGGCATACACATGATCCTATTCTGGAAATTGATCAATCCTGATGGTTTCTCAGACCTTGAACGCACAAAACACCCAAATCGCTCTGCGCTGTTCTTTTGTTTTCACAGTCTCTCTCCATAGAAATAATCATTTTCTTTTTTATTATTCATTCTGAAGTGCTAGACCTCACACTTTATTACAATGAACTCTGTCTTCCAATTACATAGTGCAGATTACTTACATCCTTATCGTACTATGCACTCCAACCTATCTTTACCATCATCACATATGCATTGATTGCATTCTACATCCCGCCCCCCCCCCGGAAAGAAAACCTTTAATACAGAGAGTAAGCAACTGGGAGTCCAAGGGCTGACAGTTGTGGTACTGCACTTAATATGGCTCTCTGAACTCACACAGACATGTTCATCAAGACTCACTCCTTTGTGTCTTCACAAATGTTCAATCTCTGAACAATAACCCACAAGATCCTACCTTGTGCAATACACGCTTTATATGCTAGTTCACAAAATGCTTACCAAATCTAATTACACAATCTAAGGGTTCACTTTTATTATCACTGCTTCTCCTTTTCAGATTACTCTATTGAGTCTGTTCAATTCCATTAAATTATTGTAAATCACAATTTATTTTCCTGAATAATGGACTCAAGCAGTTTCCTAATAATAGACATAAGGCTACCTGGCCTTTATTTCCATGCTTTCTGCCTTCCTCCTTCCTTGAAGACATGCATCACAGTAAGACCTTTGAATCCTCTGAAATCGCCTTGGACTGAAGTGATCTTTCAACAAATGACAGAAATATGTCTGGAGTACATTTTTTCGAAATCTGACTATTAGCTTTTGGTGGATAGTTCATCCATAATCATATCCTTTATCAAACGAGTTGTCCTGAAGAAAAGGCTTGCGATCCTTTGGGATATTCTCAATCGAAACAGTGTCACAACCAATATAAAATAGTTGTTTGAGTTATTTGAGTTTCCATTTTTCCTGTGTGGAATTTCCCGATGTCATCTTCCAATCGTTCTAAAAAAGGTTTTAGCTATTCTTTTCTTTTTCTTCTTTTTATTTCCACATGGAGCCTCATGTTATTTTTGTTTATACTTTGCAACAATTGACCTTCCTAAATTCAGTTGTCTCCAACTTTATTCGCTTTACAGCTTTCGACTAGTGGCCTCTAAAAAAAAGTCCCAAACTTCTGGTCTAGCAGCAGTCTTCATCATTTGTGCGCCAGTGTTGTCAGTAGGTACTCACCCTGACTATATTTGCTTATCATACAAAGTTTACAATCTTATCAATTCCTTTTTGTTGTTTTTAAAATTTGTTCACGGAATCATTGGCTAGGTCAGCATTAATTGCCTATCCCTAATTGCATAGAAGGTTGTTCTGAGACAACCATATTGCTGTGGGACTGGAGTCATATGTCGGCCAGACCAGGTTAAGATGGCAGATTCCTTCCGTAAAGGACTTTACTGAATCAGAGAGGTTTGCCCAAAAATTGACAATGGATTCATGGTCATCATGAGATTCTTAACTCGAGATCGTTTTCATGGAAATAAATTTTCACCATCTGCCGTGGCAGGATTTGAACTCGGGTCCCAGAACATTATCAGAACCTATGAATTCAACAATTTAGCGACAATACCACAAGGTCATCGTCTCCCAATCATGCTCGATGGTTGTGAAATGTTAATTTAAATATCTGCCAATTTTATCAACTGTACTTCCTTTCAGTCTATTTTCCAGCTCATTGTTAGCAACAAGTGCTTGAGCTGTTGATAATAACATAAGAACTAGGAGCAGGAGTAGGTCGTCCAGCCCTTCGACCCTGCTCCGTCATTCAATAAGATTATGGCTAATCTTTTTGTGGACTCAGCTCCATTTACCAAACTCTCACTGTATCCGTTATTTTCTTCCATTGTTAGAAAAAAATACATTATTTTAAAACAGTTTTCTGAATAGCGTTAATTACTTCCTGGGCAAGGAATTCCACAGATTAATAACCCTCTGGGTGAAGACATTCTTTCTCAATTCAGTCCTAAATCTGATTCTTCTAATCTTGCAGCTATGCCCTCTTAGCCTAGTTTCACCTGTCAGTGGAAACATCCTCTCTATTCCTATCTGATACATTCCCTTCATTGTTTTATATGTTTCTCAAATTCTCACTGTTCTGAATTCCAATCAATATAATCCCAATCTACTCGGTCTCTCCTCATAGATCAACCCTCCCCACCCCGCCCAAACGCCGGAATGAACCTCCTCTGAACTCCCTTCAGTGCCAGTACATCCCTTCTCAAGTACGGAGACGAAATCTGCACACAGTACTGCAGATGTGATCTCACCAGCACCTTTGTACAGCTGAAACATTACCTTTCTGCTTTTAAACTCAACCCCTTGAGCAATGAAGGAGAAAATTGCATTTGCCTTCCTAACCACTTCTTGTACCTGCAGACCAAAAGTCAGTAATTCATGCCTAATTCTTCTCAAACTTCCAAGGGGTTGTCCCATGTGGATTCAAGTATGATCAGCTGACGATGACTAACATGGAGTTTCAATGGATTGACAGATTGTGAAAGTTATGAGTCAAAGTTGCTGATATCCCTGTCTGACAGGGAGCTTCAGGTGTGACGCTTTGGAAAGTAAATGAAAATACAAGCAATGACACAGTACCACCAACTGTACAGGGGCTCAAATCATGGTCAACGAGGGAAACAGGGAGAAACACATTCATTTTAAGCAGAAATCTGGAAGGGAAAACACATTTGAAGGTCTATGAGAAATGATTTGACGAATGAGACTAATTAGAGAAGTGATGCCAGAGAGAGACTTTGATAAGAATGAGAACTTTATAATGAGATATTACCACACCAGAAGCAACTGTAGGTCAACAATTATAGGGGTGGTAAATGAATTAGACTCCGTGTGTTGATGGACAAGCAGCAGACTTGAGGATAAACTGAGGTTCTTGGAGAATATAAAGTGATGACGCCAATAAGACGATTATTAGAACAGTTGAAACTGAAGCAGACCGAGACATTAGATTGGATTTGATTACTTACAGTGTAGAAACAGGCCCTTCAGCCCAACAAGTCCACACCGACCCGCCGAAGCGCAACCCACCCATACCCCTACATTTACCCCTTACCTAACACTACGGGCAATTTAGCATGGCCAGTTCACCTGACCCGCACATCTTTGGATTGTGGGAGGAAACCGGGGCACCCGGAGGAAAGCCACGCAGACACGGGGAGAATGTGCAAACTCCACACAGTCAGTCGCCTGAGTTGGGAATTGAACCCGGGTCCCAGGCGCTGTGAGGCAGCAGTGCTAACCACTGGGCCACCGTGCCGCCCTAAAATGGATGCATATTTTCAGAAGCAGAGTGTCTGAGGCAGGGATACAGATCGAGGCTGCAATAGAGCTGGGAAATGGGGAAAGTTTTGGTGATAGATACGAAAATTAGGAAGAAACTCAATTCACTTTAAAATAGAATGCTGAAATTGTACACAAACTTGTTCAGGCTCAGGTAAAAGCTGGGAGAGGAATAAAGTCAGTGCATGTGGGAGATCACAGCAGAGTTTGATGATACGGGCTCCTCTGTTATAAGAGAACAGTCAGTATTGGTTACTTCAAGAATAATCTATGAAGCAGAAGGCAGAAATAGAAATGAATTTATTTACAAAATAGAGCATGCCACTAATTCTAACATTGATATGATACTTAGAATAAAGACTTCACTATTTAGACAATGTTATTGCTTCCAAAAGATTGATCACCAAAACAAAAGCATGGCCTGTGTAAGATAGAGAGCACAACTCCCTCATTGTCTGTGTGGAGGGAAATGGGGGTGGGGGGAGTGGTATTGGACATTTCAGTAAGAATGCTGGACTACAGTTATGTAGGAATTCGTGAGTTTATATCTTGCATCCTATTTGCAGATTTGGTCAGTCGTTTTTGTATGTAGGGGTAAAAACAATGACTGCAGATGCCTGTATTCCTGATGAAGGGCTTTTGCACGAAACGACGATTTTACTGCACCTTGGATTCTGCCTGAACTGCTGTGCTTTTCCAGCACCTCTCTAATCTAGTTTTTGCAAGTATGCAAATACCTTGTATGCTGTCCAGAAAAACGTTTAATAATTTGAAGCTTCAGATATTCAGATTATCTTTGAGAAAAGGTGATAAGCTAGCCTTGTTAACATGAGTGTCCTCAGGAGAGAGGAATGAACATATAAAGTGCTGTATAATATTCACAATGTGCAAATGAAAATGATTATGTAAAGTATTGGTGGTTCCACCTACAGTTTTAAAATTGTTATTTATCTTTTGATATCATAAATGATTTGTGTACAATTTTTAACACTATGTCAAAGAATGTACAAAGGTAGGCAGCCGAACTGGGAGCATGCCATTCAGCCGCTTGTGTTTACCCTGATTGAATTTGGTCACGTTGAGCTGATTATACTATTGAACCTGCATTCCCAACTATTCTGCAAATCTTCTCAGCCCTTTCCTGACCTAGAACCTATCTATGTCTGCCTTTAAAAGGTGTTTAGGGTCTCTGCTTTCACTAAATTTTCAAGTAGAAAAATCCAAAATAAAACCACCTGCAGAAAGGAAAGTGAATTGATGTTTTGAATGGGTGATCCCTCATGTTTAACAAATGAACTATAAGTTTGCATGTTACATGTAAGTCGAAGCATTCTATCCACAGCTAATCTGTCAGGATCCAATATAATGTCTATCAGATCGTGAGCCAACATTGTCTATTCAACAAATCAAGTCTTCTCCACAATTCAGTACAATCATGGCTGATTGTTAATCCTCAAATCCGGTCTTCTTGTCTTATCCCCATAGCTCTTGATTCCCTTACTGCTTAGAAATCTGTCCACCAGCTGCATTGATTAGATTTAGCAACAGGGTTTCAATAAGCCAATCATTCAATAACCCATCATCTCCATCTTAAAAATATGCTCCCTTTGATTGAGGCTATACTCTCTGGTCTTGGACTCTCCCACAAATTGAGACAACCTTGTTGGCAATGAACCTGTCAAGCCTACTGACATTCTGATTTTGTTTCCATTAAGATCTCCTCACATTCTTCCAAATTCCAATGAGTTTTGACTAAGCTACTCATGCTCACTCTATAAGAAAATACCACAATTCTCAGGATTAATTCTGTGGACCTTCTCCCATCTGCTACCAACACGTCTATTATCTCCTCTACACATTTCCTTAGAAAATTAGACCAGAACCGTTCACATTTGTGCAGGTTCAGGCAGCGTAGAAATGTATACAGGTTTAGAATGATATTTATGCACCACCACATTTGAAATAATTGTTAATCGTGCAATCCAACTTTCCTATTTTTGCTGAATTGCATGCCAACGTTTTGTCTGTCAAGCTGAGGGCCTGAAATTCCTGAGTCCTTTCTTTTGTAAATTAGATTCAGCTCTTCTATTTTGCCTGACAATGTTAATCGGTACAAACTTTCCAATGTTATATGTCAGATGCCAACATTGTGTGCACACCATATTTCTTTTCTATCTCATGTTAAACCCCTTGCATCATCCTCATCATTTGCCTTCCCACTTCTGTTTGTGTTACTCACAGATATGGAGATAGTACTTTCATTTCGATCACCCAAGTGATTGTGCAGTTAATAATTCTGGCCCCAGCATTGATCCCTGTGGCACGGCACTGGTTAACGGTCATCATCCCAAAAATAGTTCCTAGATGCTTCTCTTTCAGCGTATCCTCTCTGCAGACATGTTATGCTCAAGTAAACTATCAATTTCCTCAATGAGAGCAGGAATTAAACCCAAGCTATTAGTATCGTTCTGTTTGATAAACTAGCTATCTCGGCAACTTAACTTACCAACACCCAATCCCTGACACAACAGAAACATTAACATCTACATTTATATTCAATCTTGCTCACAATAACTGATAAAATTCTGTGACGATGCCCCATTACTTATTGTACCTGCATAAAACGTTTTCCAAATAAAGCAAAAGGGCGCCAGATTGCATTGAATAATATAACTCTGTCATCTCTCATCTTATTTTCTTTCTTCTAATGGACGATATCTCAAATGTTCGTCTCATACGTTTGCTTCATCTTCTTCATCTGACCTATCATTACGTTTTTCAAACCATAAAAATGTGATGGAAATTAATTATTTGTATATTTTAAGGGTGGGGGTGCATGTTTTCATATTCCTGTTAAGAGGGGGATCAAGAATTTTGAGGGTTGAGGAGAATGTTCGATAGAAATCAGAAAGGAGTCAATCACGATGTTGTTGAATGTCATCAATTGAGGGGCCAAATAGCCCTCATCAGCTTCTAGTATCTATTCATATTCCTGTACAATTTCTTTCCGCATGACCTCCTTTTCATCAATATTACCTAGAATATTACAGCACAGTAGAGGCCCTTTGGCCCTCGATGACGTGCCGACGTACAGAGCCAACTTACAAAAACACCATCTAACCTACACTATTGCATTTTCATCCTTATGTCTATCAAAAGGTCATTTTAATGTCCTAAACGTTCGCATGTCTACTTTTGCTGCAGGCAGGTCATTCTACACCCCTACAACGCTCTGAGTACCGAAATAATCTCAGACATCTGTCCTATATCTACCTGCCTTAATGTAAAATGATGTGCCCTCATGCTCGCGATCATCATCCGTGGAAAAAAAACTGTCCACAATTTCCAACCGTCGGATTACCTTATATGTCTCAGTTAAATCACCTCTCAGCCTTCTTCTCTCTAACGAAAATAGCCTCAAGTCCCTCAGCCTTTCCACATAAGACCTTCCCTCCATATTGAGCATCATCTAAGTAAATCTGCTCTGAACCCTTTCCGAAACTTCCACATCCTTTATATAATGTGGTGACGCATGCAGCCACACCAGATATTTATACAGTTGTGGCATGACCTGATGGCTCCGAAACTCAATCTCTCTACTAATAAAGGCTAACACATCGCATGCCTTCTTAATAACCCTATCAAGATGGGTTGGAACTTTCAGGGACCTACGTACATGGACACTGAGATCTCTCTAATCATCTGCCTTGCAAAGAATCTTACCATTAACCCAGTTCTCTGCATTCGTGTTACTCCATCCAAAGTGAATTACCTCACACTTTTCCGCATTAAACTCTTTTTGCCATCTCTCAGCACAGCTCTGCATTTTATCTATGTCCCTCTGCAACCTACAACACCCTTCGGCTCGATCGACAACTATACTGACCTTAGTATTATCTGCAAATTTACTAACCAATCTTTCTACACCCTCATACAGCTCATTTTTTTAAAAAAAAATGGCAAAGAACAATGGACCAAAATAAGTCCTTGAAGTACCCCAGTGGTAACTGACCCCCTGGATGAACATTTCCCATCAACTATCACCCTCTGTCTTCTGTCAACTAGCCAACTTCTGATAAAAACCACAAAACAACCCTCAAACCCATGCCTCCGTATTTTGTGAAATAGGCTACAGTGGGGAACCTTATAAAATGCTTTACTGAAATCCACATACTCCACATTAACCACTTTACCCTCATCCAGCTGTTTGGCCACCTTGTCAAATAATTCCATCGGGTTTGTGAAGCACGACCTACCCTTCACAAAACCATGTTTACTAGCCCTATGAACTTATTCTTTGCCAGATGATGTTAAATCCTATAACTTATAACCTTTTCCAATGCTTTATCCACAAATAAAGCAAGGCTCACTGGTCTATCATTCCCAGGGTTGTCTCCACTCCCCCTCTGGAACAAGAGAACAGCATTTGCTATCCTCCAGACTTCTAGCACGATTCCTGTAGAGTATGACGACATAAAGATCAAAGCCAAACAGTCTGCAATCTCCTTCCTGGCTTTCCAGAGAATTGTAGGATAAACCCATACAGCCCAGGGGACTTATTTATTTTGACGATTTCCAGAATTTCTCACACCTCTTCCATTTGAACCTCAGTCCCATCCACTCTAGTGGCGTGTATCTTAGTATACTGCTCGACAACATCATCTTTTTCATAGTGAATAATGACGTAAAATATTTATTTTGCGCATTCCCATCTCGTCTGCCTCAATGCACAGCTTCCCACTACTATCTTTGTTTGGCCCTAATCTTACTCTAGTCATTATTTTATTCTTGAAATACCTAGAAAAATCCTTAAGATTTTTCTTGATCCTATCTTCCAACAGCTTCCCATGTCCTCTTCTGGCTCGTTTCATATCTTTCTTTAGATCTTTCCTAGATAATTCGTAGCTCTTACGTGCGCTAATTGAGCCCTTCATGTCTCACCATAACATCAGACTTATTCTTCCTCTTGACAAGATATTCAACTTCTTTAATAAACCACGGCTCCCTCGCTCGACCACTTCCTTCCTGTCTGACAGGCATATACTCTTAAAGGACACACAGTAGCTATTCCTTGAATAAGCTCCACATTCCAATTGTGCACAATCCCTGCAGTTTCCTTCCCTATCCTATACATTCTAAATTTTGCCGCATTGCATCCTATTTAAGCTTTCTCCCAGCTACTACTCTTGCCCTGCCATATATCCCTATCCCTTTCCATCGCTAAAGTAAACATAATCAAATTGTGGTCGCTATCACCAATTTGCTCACTTACCTCCAAATCTAAAATCGTGTCCAATTCATTTCCCAGTATCAAATTCAATGTGGCATCGCTCCTTTTTAGTCTGTCTACATATTGTGTACACATTGGACAAAGACTTACACATCTAAAGCACTTGCACGATAATGTTCCCAGACAATATTTGGAAAATTAAAGTCCCCCATAACAATTACACTGTCACTCTCGCTCGTATCGAGAATCATTTTTGCTATCTTTTCCACTGCATCTCTGGAACTATTTGGAGGCCTATAGAAAACTCCCAGCAGAGTTACCTCTCTTTCCCTGTTTCTAACATCAGCTCTTACTACCTCAGCAGACGAACGCTCAGACGTCTTTTCTGCCACTATAATACTGTCCTTGATTAACAATGTTACACCATCTTCCCCAACGCCCCCATCTCTTACAGTCTTCCTTCTTCTTACTAAAACATCTAAATCCAGAATCCTGCAATAACCTTTCCTATCACTGCACTACAATGTCTCTACAAAGGCCACAACATCGAACTCCCACCTTCTAACCCATGCTGCAAGTTCACCCAAGTCATTCCGCATGCTCCTTGCATTAACGTAGACACACTGTAAATCAGCTTATTGCTTGGTGATGCCCTCTTACGACGTTGAAAGAATTTTTCTTATCTCACTGTTCTCAACCTCCTGTATGTTGGAACTACAATTTTGGTTCCTATACCCCTGCAAAATTAGTTTAAACTGTTCCGGAGAGTATTAGCAAATTCTCCCTCACTCAGGGCTATTGGTACCCCTCTGGTTCAGGTGAAGAGCATCCTGTTTGGTGATGTTCTATATACCCCAGAAAGAGACCCAATTATCCAGGAATCCAAAACCTCTATCCTGCATCTTCCCTTTAGCCAGGTATTCAGCTCCTCTGGTTCCTTATTTCTCACCTATTAATTTCATGCAATTCTTTGTCATTACTTGTCATGGAATCTGCAATTTGCCTCAGAGTAAATCATTACATTTCCTTAGCCAGCACCTTCAAAACCGTCAAACAAATCCACCCCGAGGGACAAGAGCAGCAGGTAGGTGGGAACACCACATTGACACGTTTCTCTGCAAGTCACTTGCTCATCCTGCCTTGGAAACATATTGTTCATTCAGAGTTTGTGTGTTGAAACTCTCGAATTCCCTCTGAATGTCATTTTGGTTCTATCTACACCAAATAGCCTTCAGCAGACCAAGAAACAATCAATTACAAGATAACCTGCGAAGAACAATAAACAATGGCTACATAGACATATTCAACTCAATACAAATTATTCGGTTCACTGGTACTTCTGAGATTATTTTCTGTCATCCACCCGGAAAACAGAAACAATGTGTGCACCTTGCCTGGAATAATGGATGCATCGATGGATAGCGTTTTGGGAGATGATGTAATTTACATCTACTCCTGCCTGGGAAGTTCTGGATCATAGGAACTCAATAAAACTGTGACCTTCATGGTTAATGTGAGCCCAGTCTTCACCTGGTGTAAGACTAAATAATTTGTTGGAAGGGATTGGGTGACACAGCTGTGACACAACCTCTTCTTTGAACAAGGTTTGCCTCACTCTGTGCTCCTACTTTCCCAATTTTTGGGGGAAGTGTTCCTGGAAAACTCAGGATATATTGGTCATATCCAAACTGCCTCAACTCCCTGCCCTAGCCCAACATCAGCCTCCTACTTCTTTACATGGCTTTCCCCATTCTAAAATGTTTACTCAGTTTGTCAGTCACATTGGGTATCCTAAGTAAATCTATGCTGTAGCTCAAGCACAACTGAGGAAACCTCTCCAATTACTTTCCACAGAGATAAGTACGTTAATTTCCACAAATACACAGCATGACCACTTATTGGTGATTACAGTAGTTTCGTTCGTTGTCTTTGATCCCTTCTGTTCATTTGCCTTTCTTTGGAGACAGTGTCAGATATTCCAGTACTCTCAACAATCTGCATATTGGGACACTCCGTCTCTCCAGAGAAATGAATGACAGTGTATATTGTACCATTTTCTGATGGTCAGCATCTTTAACACCAACACCAGTGGTGCCTATGGATGTAAGATTGAAACATAGAAAACGTAGAAATACAGACGATAGGAGGAGGTCATTCGGCCCTTCGATCCGGTCCCATCATTTATCGCAACATTGCTGATCATCCACCTCAGTAGGCCTAATGCTGCTTTCTCCCCATACCTTTCGATCCCATTGCCCAAAGTGCAATAACGACCCACCTCTTCACAACGTTCAATGTTTTGACATCAACTACTTTCGCTGATAATGATTCCCAGAGGCTCACCACTCGTTGGGTGAAGGAATGACTCTTCATTTCTGATGTTAATTGCCCACCCTAAATCCTTGGACACTGACAGGTCTGGACACACTCACCATCGGGAATATCCTCCCTGCACCTTCCCTGTCTAGTTCTGTTAGTATTCTATTAGTCAATCTGAGATCCCCGCAACTCATTCGTCTGAACTCCAGTGAAAACAATCCCTACGCTAGTCAAACACTGCTCATACGTCAGTCCTGCCAAACTCGGAATCAGCTGGTAAACCTTCACTGTTATCCCTCAAGAGCAGCAAAATCGTTCCTCAGAAGTGGAGACGAAAACTGCACACAGAATTGTAGGTGCGGCCTCATCAATGCACTGGAAACCTGCAACAACACATCCCTGCTCCTATACTCGAAATCTCCCACAATGAAGACCAACATACCTTTTGCTTTCTTTACCGCCTGCTCCACCTGCATGACAAATTTCAGAGACTGATTAGGCACGACACCAAGGTCCCGCTGAGAAACCCCGTCTCTCAATTTACAGCCATTCAGACAGTAATATACTTTCTTAGTTTGCTTTCATAGTGAATAACCTCGCATTTATTCAAATTATACTGCATGTGCCATAGATTTGCTCGACTCACCCAGATTATGCTGAAGAATCTCTGCATCTTTGTCACTGTTCACCCTCCCAGCCAACTTGGTTGCATTTGCATTTGAGATGATACATTTGTCTCCTTCATCCAAATCATGAATATGTATTTTGAATAGCTGGGGTCCCATCAGCGTCCGCTGTGGCAACCAAACACTATTTAACATTACTTGGCCTAAATCCCTCTTCACCCTTCCTAGTCAAAGATCCATCGAGATGCTTTTATAATGTTGTACTTGTAAGAGGCACCACTATTTCTTTTGGCAGTTCATTCCATATTCGTACCACCCTGTGCATGAATAAGTTGAATCTTACATCTCTTTTAAGTCTTTCCCCTCTCACCCTAAACAAATGTCCTCTAATTCGAGACATGCCCACTCCAGGGAAAAATACCTTTTCTAATAACACTATCCATGTTCCTCGTGATTTTATAAACCTCTACAAAGTCAGCCAGCAGCCTCCGGAGGTCCAGGAAAAAGAGCTCCAGTCTATTCAACCTCTCCCTATAGCTCAAATCCTCCAACCCTGGCAATATTATTGTCAATCTTTTCTGAACTGTTTCAACTTTCAACACATCCTTCCGAGAAAAGGAAGACCATAACAGCAAACAATATAGAAAAATATGGCCAAACCATTCCTGTAATGTCCCAAATTGACCTCCCAATTACCAACTCAATGCTCTGCCCAATAAAACAAAGCATAACAAAAATCTTCTTCACTTTCCTCTTTACCTGCGACTTCAATTGCAAGGAACTATGAAGGTGCACTCCAAGGTCCCTGTTCAGCGACACACCCCCAAGACATTTCCATTGATTGTAGAAATCCTGCTATGATTTGGCTTTCCAAAATGCAGCACCTCACGTTTATCTGAATTAAACTCCATCTGCCAGTTCTCGGGACTTTTTATTCTGAGATAGTGATCTTTGCTGTCCACAAGACCTCCAATTTTGGTGTCATCTGCAGATAACTATACTTCCGAACCATCCATATATATGACGAAAAGTTATGGAAACAACACTGATCATCGTGGCACACCACTGGTCACAGGCCTCCAGTTTTAATGGCAAGCCTCCACCACCACCACACTCGGTGTTCTACCTTTGAGCCAGTTCTGTAGACAAATGGCTAGTTCTCCCTGTATTCCATGTGGTCTAACCTTGCTAATCAGTCTAGCACCAGGAACCTTATCGAATCCTTAGTGAAATACATATCGATCACACGTACCACTCTGCCCTCATCAATCCTTTTCATCACTTCTTCAAAAAAACTCAAACAAGTTCATGAGACGTTAGTTTGCACACACAAAGCCATGTCGTTTAAACAAAATCAGTCATTGTCTTTCCAAATACATTTAAATCCTGTCCCTCAGGATTCCCTCCAACAACGTGCCCACCACTGATGTCTGGTTCACTGGTCAATTCTTCTCTGGGTTTTCCTTACCACCTTTCTGAAACAGTGGCACTATGTTAGCCAACCTCCAGTCTCCTGGCCCCTCACTTGTGACGAAGGATGATACAACTATCTCAGCAAGGGACCCAGCAACCAGTTGCCGAACTTCCTATAGAGTTACAGGGTCAGGTCCTGGGAATTTATCCACCTATATGCATTTAATACATCCAGCACCTCCTCCTCGGTAATATGAACTTTTTTAAAAAAAGATTTCACCATCTACTTCCCACATTCTATAATCTTCTATGTCCTTCTTCACAGTAAATATTAATGCAATTTTTTCAATTAAGTCTCCCCCATCTTCTGCGGTTCCACATGTAGGCTGCCTTGCTGATCTTTGTTTTTCGCTTAAACTTGTTTGATAAGAGTTAAAGCTAACGAATGGATATTATGACACGTTTCAATCCTTTTAGAATTTTAAAAAAGGACAGTAAGTCTGTGCAACATGCCTAATACAGTAAATAGTATGATAGAGACACTTACCAGGGACACCAATGATAGCGAGGATGGGATAATAACCAGCTTGGATCACCGAAAGTACACACTTGATCCGTATTGACAAGGTTGGCCACTCCTGAGAAAGCAAGGAAAGGCCATAGGATAAACTCCTGCCCATTGTCATTACATGCCAGTTTAATGCTATAAAACTATGATTCATTGCTGTAACATTCCAATTTAATGTTGTTATATTCTGATCCATTGCTGTAACATTCCAGTCTAATGTTCTCAGGCTCTGATCTCTTCTCTCCTTTTCTGTGGAGCTGCTGATCACTGTTAGTGTCGAGATGATGTTTCTACAGATACTATAGGCTAGCTCATTGACAGAACTCTGGTATTAATAGAAGAGAGAAACTCTCCAATGATAATGTTAGAATCATTGGAGATTTGCATTAATTACAGTCACTGAACACAGAGCTCCAGTTAACTTCTTTCAATCTAACACCTTTTCTATTACAATGAAGCAGCACATTTAAGAGTCAAAGTTGAAGACTTTGCGATCATTGAGGGAAGAATGGCTGGAAATAGTGGGGGGAATGACAACAATCATTCTAAATTCCAACAATTTCATTATCAAGTTGCCTTCGAAATCTGCAGAGTGCAAAATCTGGAAAAAAAATACGCTGTTTATTAGGAAAGATTGTGTGTGTGTGTGTGTGTGTGTGTGTGTGTGTGTGTGTGTGTGTGTGTGTGTGTGTGTGTGTGTGTGTGTGTGTGTGTGTGTGTGTGTGTGTGTGTGTGTGTAATACAAAGAGAGAGAGAAAAAATAGAACAGTCTGGAGATGTGAGTGGATAATTATGCATAGCGAGTTCCATTCCTTCCTTTGACACAATGGGCTGAAGGGCCCATTTATGATTTCGAGATGTTTATGATACATTGTGCATCAGAACGAAATATGATCAAATGTTATTGAATTAAATTTGTTTAGGAATTTTAATCCTATTGATTAAAAGTGAGTGAGAGTCTGCATATGCCACTGATCAAAAGAAAAAAAAACAGTGGGAATGCTGTTTATATAATGTTCCCCAGTCATCCGTGTTTGAGCTGTGTATTTTTGGAATCATGTCAAATAAACTCAATGCAAAGTCGAGTGATGGATTCTTGAGGAATGAGGAGCGAGTTCTGACAATATACACAAAACAAGAAAGATTTTAAACAGTGAGCATCAACAGTACAATTTGATGAGAATGATTATAACTGCATTTGAAGCATTTTCAGAGCCAGTTTACTTGTTTGATTTGTGGGATAATGTGGTCATCATCAGTGGGAATGGTGAGAGTTGGCCCTATACACACGGGAGTTTATGTGAAGGAGCAGTGATCTTATTCAGATGGAAATGTTACAGACTTTATTTGACAGGTAGCTGCTAAGATCATGCTTCCCCATTCCCGGGTGTCAGACGTAGGCTGCACAGTTTATAGTCTGGGCCCCACAAATTTTAAATGAAAATAAGCAGGTATTTATTATCTCAAAGGTGTTATATTTCAAGAATGCAGTCTGGACACTAACGTTTTCTTAGTTTAAAGTCAGATGTGAGGTTGATATTCCAGAAGGGTTGGAGCTGGTCAAGTCACTTGGTTTCATGCAAGCAGAAACAACAAAAAAGAATTTAGAACGACGTTACCATTGATAAAGTTAACTAACGTGATACAGCAACATTACTGCTGCATTGCTCCAATCATGTCACATCCCATAAACACATTCCTTTGCAAAGAGGCAAATTCAAACACAGATTCTTTGAGGCAGGAGAGAACATCATCCAGAGAGATTTCAGAGACAAAGTCAGTTAGGAATCATTTTCTGAAGTTTGCAAGCTTCCTGGTCTCCAGCAACTTGTGACTGACAGAGCTAAACCAACATGAGAATACACCTGAACTAGGCGAACTGACCACTCACGTGCCACTGCTTAACTAGGTTCTTCCCTCGAAATCGCTGTTTTAAGACCTGTCTTAAAAAAAACGACAAATCACCTCATTAAAATGACAGCAGCGTCACCCTCCTTTCTTAAAAGAAGAAACACCAAAGTATAAAGTTGAGTTCATTTGATACTCTTTAGTCTTAATTTGTTAATACACTAAAGCATATATACATCACATTGACAATCATCATGCACACATTCACTAATACAGGTTATTTCGGTCTGCTTGCTCCTGCCATGAGGGCGGTGCAGAGTTGGAACGTTGGGTTATGGCTCAGAGAATATCTCCGTGATGAATGCACGAATCAGCCCCTCCGCCCCATGGCCAAACACTTTAACTCCCCTTCTCACTGTTCCGAGGTCATGCAGGTCCTGGGTCCTGGGTCTCTTCCAACGCCAATCTCTATTCAACCGACGCCGGGAGGAAGAACGCCTCACCTTGGGACCCTCCACCACAGTGCATTAATGCAGTTGCCTCCTTTTTCCTTAGTTCCGCTCCCCCCATCTTATCCCAGATCCAATCGCCACCTTGGCACAAAACCACTTGACCTGTCCCAGATGTCTATCTGCCTTCCCACCTCTCCGCTGATCCTTCTCTCCTACCTACCTCCTTCACCTCCACTTCATCTACCTAACGCACTCTCAACTACATTACCCCCAGCCCCACTCCACCCCACCCGCCATTTATCTCCCAGCCAATAAACCTACAAGCCTCATTCCTGATAAAGGGCTGATGATCAAAACTTTGATTACCCTGCTGCTCGAATGCTGTCTGACCTACTATGTTTTTCCAGCACCACACACTCGAATAAGGAACATTATTGGCCACACTAAGACTTAAATGGCGATACCAAGTTCAAAGTCTCCTTCTCAATTGCTGTACATTTCTGTTGATGAATTTTCAATTTCCTGGAGAAGCATCTAATAGTTCTTGCTATCTTCTAGTTTTCGTCTTGTAAGAGTACAGCATTTACACATCACTCACATCTATAGTCATCTTGAAATACTTTGCATAATTAGGTGTGGCTAATACAGCGGCAGTGAGTAACACAGCTTGCAGGCTGTCAAATGCTTTCTGACAGGGTGTTGTTCAATGAATTTTTCTGCATTACTTCAATAATTCAGTGAGTGGAGCAGCCACACTTTTAAATTTCGGAATGAATTTCCAAAATAACCCCCTCAGTCCAGGCAATCCCTTTTTTACAGGGTGTGGAAATTTCCAGAATAATCTGTGTTTCACATTCCGTGAGGTCCGATAACATGACTCACGTACATGACTTTGTCTTTGACGAATTCACTCTTAGCCAGGTTTATCACCCAGCCTCTCTCCTGAAGTCGTTCGAACAATTTGCTTAATTCTGCAAAACTGCGACTGACAAAGAAGTGAATCTGCACAGCTACAGCCTTTTCTGCTTGAGTTCATAGATCTCTGGACATCGGAGTGCATCTAGGAAAAAATAACAAACAGTGAAATTCACAGCTGACCATGGAGGAAACTGTTTGGGAGACTCACAGCACAGAAACAATACGTTATAGTTTTAACATGTAACCTTACTTTATGTTTACGGTAGTAGGTAGAAGTAGTGAGTTTTTTTTTCTTGATTGCATGATTTATTGAAATCATTCCGTTCATTAAATTTTAAAAATGTAAAACACAAGTACTATGTTAGGCCGAAGAACGTTTTTAGAGCAAAAGACAGTCCTTTTTTTTTCCGTCCGTAAATTGTGAAGGAGAAAAGATGATCTTTAGTAGACTGATAGGTTCTTCTTATCGGATGTAGGAGTTTAGGGAGATTTTACATGTTACTTATAAAACATCAGATCGTTCCATTAGTTTTCATTTTATCAAAGTACTAACTTCAAATTTTATTGGATTCTAGCATATTGGGGCATAATTCAAAGTGCTTGGGCAACTTTGAATTATTTTTCCACAGCAAAACAGCTGTACAATTGGTTTTGACCTAGTCCGACATTTTTACCTCGTTCAGAACAGTTTGTACTGTGTTAGGAAGTCCTTACTGGCTCTTCAAATTTCCTAAAGGTACAGTACACTTGCACTTTGATAACAGGATAAATAAACAAAGTATTAAATGGATATTTGACCGTTGCTTGCAAATGGGACGAGATTAGTTTGGATAACTAATCGACATGAGTTGGACTGAACGGTCGGTTTCTGTGCATCACATCTCTCTGACTCAATCACTCTAAATGTTCTCACTAGGTATGCCTAAAAATCACCAGGTTATCCATACATAACAAACAACTGGGTAATATTGAAATGACTTTATTGGTTCCTACTTTGAAATGTGGCTGGTGTATTTTTCATAACAAATAACATAACTCTAAATTATATAGTCTATTCGGTGTTTCAAAACCCAAAATTGCTTCTGCTCTTTGAGGTAAGGTACATGCGAGCAAATATATGTGTGTCACAATTCTCAATACAGTCTTCCAAGTGTGGAATCAGGTGTGAATCAGATTTTGTATCTGGACTGACATAAACGTTGTGTACCATCTGGTTTTGAAACCATTATCATGGGTGAGCTCCAATCACTGCAACTCAATTTGATTATGTTGTCCTGGAGCATGTGTTCAATCTCATTTGTTAACAAACGGGCCAACGTCAGAGGGCCGTCAACCTCCTGTTGAAGGAGCAGTGCTCCAAAAGCTAATGCCTCCAAATGCACCTGTTGGACTTCCACCTTATGTTGTGTTGTCTTTATCATTAGAGCATTAAGTCTACAAGGACGTTGCTTAAGTGGAACAACACTTCATCATTTTCCTACATCATGCATAATTCGATTATTACTTCCCCCTTTATTCACATATATTTCCCCATGCGATACTACTAACTGTTTCTGGTCATGTTGATTTTCTACTGGAAGGTAATGCAATAATTTAATACAACTTTGACAATATCCTCATTGAACAGTCTAATCTGAGGAATGTCCACTTGAGAATCCTCTGAACTGTGTTCTTCATTATGTGCTGTACGCAGTAAGTTAGTCTCCTTTTTTACTTTCCTGCCAAAATATATGTTGAGCATATTAACATGACACACTCAGTGAGACTACATTGTGCCTGGAGACTTTGTCAAATAGTTCACCTAACTCAATCTCCTTTCGATTCGATAAAGTCAATGAAATGTTGCTTTTAAGGTTCATTGGAAGCAATATTAACACTTTATCTCTGACAGTACAATTGTGAGTTTTTGATTTTTTTCTTCTGCTTCCTGTTTCATCTCATAATCTGATATTTTTAAACATCAGTGTTGTAAATTCCCCCACTTTATTTACCAATTCGCAAAAAATTGACACATAGACCAGACATGTGGTATCTAAATTTTGTCTCAGCAATTTCTCCTTCACCAATTTTAGTGACTCTCTCATCTCGTGCCCAAAAACCTCATCCACATTGACTGAATTTGATCGATCTATTTATTGCAGCTCTAATGACAAAAAGGACAAACAGAATTCCATCATCGCCGTCATCTGGATTCTCTTCATAAAACACCCTTAACATGGTCGTTAATGTCTGATTCCAACTTTCTCGTGCTCCCTGCGATTCTGGATGATCGGCAGTTTATTTGATTTGTTTTACTCCTGAACTATTCATACGTTTCCTGAATAACTTTGATATAAATTTTGACGCTTGGTCTGGTTTTAACTCTGTAGGTAGTTCCTATCTAGTCAAACATTTGAGCAGCTCTCCTACAATACTTTAACCTGTATTATTGCTTAAAGAAATGGCCTCTGCAACTCTTGTAGACACTTCTATGATTGTTAACAAATACTGATTCCTACATATTGATTGAGGCAGGGGTCCTACACAATCAATTAAGAGTCATTTTAAAGGTTTCCCAAATGCAGGAGTGGTGCGGATTTTATTACTGCCTGTGGTTTTCCAATTACTTGACATGAATGATATATCTGATAAAATTCAATTACATTGTTACGCAGTCCAAGCCAGTAAAAATGTTTTGTCCTTTTTTAGCTTGAGTTTCATAGCCTCTAAATGACCAACTGCTCGTCATTTATGTTCTCCCAGCAACACCAACACTGTGACTTCATGGCCTACTTTATTGCAGTGAAAACACCGGAGATTTTAAATTTTCTTTCCACTTCATCGGTTTTCATTTTACCCTGTGGTAAGTTATCTTTATTATCTTCACCGTTATCGATCTATCCCTCACTGAGAGAGGTTTTCTCTATTCCCCAAATTCCACCCCCCATGGATTGATATTGACGTTGAAAGCTCAATTTTGGTTTACGAACCAAGTCATAATCATCAGATATTTCTGTACTCATCTTGCTAATTTAACTCTCTAATTTTCCACTTGAGTTCTCATGACCTCAGGAATTTTTGAACTCCTTCAAAATAATTGTCCCTCTAAGAGTGTCACATGTTTGATCTTTTTTTTAATTCCCTTATTCACCAATCACAATTCCTTACTTTGATTCTTCCAAACTCAATGTGCATTTGACTACAGTTCCTCCTTCGACTTCGGCATTGCTATCTGTAGGGTGCAGGCACAAGCTCTTATGCACTTAAGATGGATTTCTTCATCTCCTCTTATGCCTCAGATATCTCCTCTGACAGTGATGTGAGTACCTCACGAACTCTACCTTCCAGCTTTACTTTGATCAACAAAACCAATATGGTCACTGGCCACTTAATTGTTTAGTCACTTACTCAATTAAGTTGAAGACGTTTCTACATTCTTATCATCAAATTTAGCAATGCTTGTGTATATTTGAAGAGATCCTCAACAGGACTTTGGCAACGATGAGGTTGTTCATCCGCTCCTCATTAAGCTGACCTCCTACTTTCACCTCCATCCTCTTACAGCAATTTTAGTAAGTGCCAATTTCTGAACTTTAATCACCTGCCATTGTATTCTAGCCATTTCCAAACACTCCATTGGCATTTACACCAAATTTAGTGCCGAGCTATTGCTGTAATTACCTCTCCTTTTCTCACAGACAAATGCAAATCCAAAGAAAGACAATCAGGAATCATTTGCTAAAGCTTACAATCTTCCTGGTCTCCAGTATCTTGTGACTGCCTGTATTCTTCCTGAAGAAGGGTTCATGCCCGAAACATCGATTCTCCTGCTCCTTGGATACTGCCTGACCTGCTGCACTTTTCCAGCAACACATTTTCAGCTAATATAGAATGCCCCCAAGTTATCACAAATACCTTCCCCAAGTTCCAAGGTATTCAAATGTTTCTCCACAGTAAACACAAAGGAGAAATATTCACTGACAACCTTACCCTGGGTCTGCACAGACATTTCCTCTTTGGTCCTTAAGGTAACCCAATACTGACTCCAGTTATTCTTTTTTTTAAATATACTTAAAGAACCTCTTTGGATTCACCTTAACCTTCTCAGCCAAGACTACCTTGTTCCCCCATTCGCCCTCCTGATTTCTTTTTTTTTCAGTAAACTCCTGTATCCCTTGTATACCTTCAGGGTTTCCTTTATTCCCAGCTGCCAATACCTGAATGATGCATCCCTCCTTTTTCTGGTCAAGGTCTCAATATCGCTTGTCATCCTGGGTTCCTTTTTCCTGTCAACGTTGCCGTTTATCCTCACAGGAACATATGGACCTTGAACGCTAACTATCACACTTATAAAAGACCTCCCACTTGATCGGAGATCAGTTTACCTGTAAACAAACTACTCGCATCAACCCCGCAAGATCGCGCCTAGTTCCATTAAAATTTGTCTTAGCCCACTTTATAAGTGAATCTATGGACCAATATTATCACTCCCCTAAACTGTTGTGAAATTAACACAACCATGTTCAATGGTTCAAAAGTGCTCCCCACTGTCACCTCAGTCACCTATCCTGCCCTATCTCACAAACATAGTTCATGTTTTCTCCTTTATGTGCAGGACCCCTTATTAAATGCTTGAGGAAACATTCCTGAATGCACTGAGCAAATTCCATTCCATCTAATCCTCAACGCTCTGGCAGTCCCATTCTATGTTAGAAACATTTCAATCTCCTATGATTGCTCCTCTATTGTTCCTGCAAATCTGCCCAGTGTCCCTGCACAGTTGTTCCACTAATTCCCATTGACTATTTAGGGCCAATAGTACAACCTCAATAACGTTACCATCCCCTTTATTTTCTTAGCTCCACCCCGTAAACTTCACTGGATGAATCTTCAGTTATTTCATCTCTGATTACTGCTGTAAAATATTATCAATTTCCCAAAATATTTTCCACGTGCTAATATAACTTTGATAGTAAAACTTAACAGTTTCCTGCACTGACGTTAGGCTGACTGTTCTGTCCATCACTGATTTACTTTCCTCTCTCTGTCATGTTAAACAGTAAAATTACATTTCCCACCATCAAATCTGCAGGAACTGATGGAAGAAGGCAACTATTGACCATGTATTTCCAGGTATCTGAAGACCTAAACAACCAGGAATGCAGGCCTAACATGTTTAGCAGTTTATGCTAAGCCAAAACCTTTATACCAAAAATCAGTCGAGTGAAGAAACCTAGTCATTTGCTATGCCCGGGAGTCAATCTTCTGTTTTTCATAGACAGCAACAAACAGATCGTCCCGTGACTTGTTTTTTGATTCTCTATTTAAAATATGTTAGCTTTTTGATTTTTGGTGTGAATGCGCTCACATTGTTTTACAACTTTTGCTCACTTACTGAATCTGTACATCATGTCTCATCTTCATTATGTTCTTAGCATAGTTGTTCTCTTGTTTATCAGCTACTACCTTGTGCAATGCAAGGGCATGTCATCCAAACTTTCAGCATCAATTTGGCAAATTTTCAAATATACGAATACTAACTTATGCTTTGACTAGGTGTTTCACAGCAGGCTGAAGAATAGGAAAAAACTCAAGTTGTCAGGGACAAGTTTTCAGCTTGGGTAAAGGATTAGCTGACTGGCAGTAGGCAGGGAGTAAGGATGAAGAGGTCTTTTTCATGGAAGGTAGTCGGTGATTAGGTGAGTTCTGCAGGAATCAGAGTTGAGACAACAACTATTCACGTTATACATTAACATTCTGGAAAAAGGAACTGATGGAATTGTAGCTAAGTTTGCAAATGTCAAATAAGCATGTAGCTGCAGAAATACTTGGACAGATGAGGAGAATGGGTAAAAAATGGCAGGTAGAATAAAATGTCGGAACTTGTGAGGCAGCATCTTTGGTAGGAAGAATGGAAGAATAGACTGTTTTTAAAAAGGGGAGGGTCTTCTATAAAATAGAACATACAACATAGAATATAGAAAAGTACAACACCAAGCAGGCTCTTGGGCCCACAATGTTATGCAGCAATTAATCCTAATGTAAAATAAAATAACCTTAACTACGCACCCCTCAATTCACTGCTGTCCATGCGCATGTCCAGTATTCACTTAAGTGTCCCTAATGGTTCTTCTTCCACTATCACTGCTGACAACACATTCCATGCATTCAGAACTCTCTGTGTAAAGAACCTACCACTGATGACCCCTCGATACTCTTCTACTAATATCTTAAAACAATGACCCCCTCATGCCAGTCAATCCTGCTCTGGGGAAATGTCTCAGGCTATTGACTCTATCCATGCCTCTCATTGCCTGGTATACATCGATTCAGATCTCCTCTCTTCCTCCTTCTCTCCAGAGAGACAAGTCCAAGCTTATTCAACTTTTCTTCATAAGGCAAACCCTCCAGTCCAGGCAGCATCCTGGTAAACCTTCTTTGCATTCTCTACAAAGCATCAGCAGCTTTTCTTTAGTAGGGCGACCAGAACAGGACACAATATTCCAAGCGTGGTCTCCACGATGTGGAGTGGATATTCCAGGAGTGATGCAGCTGGTCAAACCACTCAGCTTTAAGCAAAACACAATGTTATCGAAATACTACAGCTGAAACACGAAGAAAACAGAATTTAGAATAACTTCATTATTTGAAAACGCAAGAACCTCAGGAACGCAACTTAACCAATGAGCTGTTCCAATTCCCGTAATATCCCATAAACACACAATTTGGTGAAAGGTAAATGCAAACACAGAATCTTGCAGGCAGGAGAGATTTCCGAGATAAAATTCAGTCAGGGATCATCTACTGAAGTATGGAAACTGTTTCAGCTGCAGCAGTTTCTGTGCTTGCTATCAGCAGCTTCTCTGTTCCAAATAAACCAAATCAGAAAAAATGCCTGAACCAGGAGAACTGGCCACTCCTTACCATTGTTCAACTGGGCTCTTTCTGAGACATTTTGACTCCTCTGCCGTTACAACTTCTCATTTACAAAAAAATACCCAAGGACAAAATAACCTTCTGAAAGTGGCAGCATTATTACACTGACCTGACAGTGTTTGATAGAGAACAGTGTAGACGGAGCTTTAACTTGTGTCAAAACCTTTCCTTTACCTGTCCTGAATCTGTGTGATAGTGGTAGTGCAGAGTGGAAAAAGGCCCTCGGCCCAATAAGTCCACACCAACTCTCCAAAGCCTATCCCACCCAAACTCATTCCTCTACATTTACTCCGACTAACTCACAAATCCTTGTGAACTATAGGAAATTTAGCATGGCCAATTTTCCTAACCTGCACATCTTTGGATTATGTGACGAAACCTACGCAAACATGGGGAGAGTGTGCAAAGTCCACACAGACAGTCGCCTGTAGCTGGAATCGAACCCAGTTCCATGGTGCTGTGAGGCAGCAGTGGTAACCACTGAGCCACTGTGCCACCCATGTTGCCCATTTCCTGGGAGTGTCTGATGGGGATACTGCAGGGTGATCTTTAATATTTAGCTAACTCCAGTCTATAACTAACCTTCAGTGTTCGATTGGGTTAGCACAGTGTGAATATCAATCTGTATTAGATGTTGTGATTACGCTGTTCTGGTGGCTCCTGATGTAGATCAGTTTATGTGGTGTTTTACTTTTTATCTTATCCTGTGCTGTACCTGTCCTGTGACTGTTGGTGCGGGGTCGATATGGAGTCTGATTAATCAATATCTAACTCCATGCTGGACGTGGCCTGGAAATTTGAAACATGTCGGTTTAGTGGGAACATTACCCTGTTTCTAACCCCATGCTGTACCTATCCTTCATTGCTTGATGGAGGCAATGTCACGGGTTGCTTAAAGCATATCCAACACAATGCTGAATACGGCTGAGGAATACGAAAGGGCTAACATAGGTGTACATTTATTCTGTGTGTAAATCCATACTATCCCTGTCCGTGAGTGACGATGTGTCAGTGCAGTGTGAGAGTTATTTCACACCTAACCGTTTTGTTTACTTGTCCCATTTATCTAGATGAGTGCAGCTTCATCTCTAATCCATTAACACTCGGTAGCAGCAATGTGTACTGTACACAAGATGTGCAGAACTTCACGCAGGATTCGAACACTACACCTTTCAAAATCAGGGACATCAGAAGTACAAGAGTAGCAGATAAATGGGAATACTAGCGCACTCATGTTCTGTCCAAACCACTCCTAGTTTAGCAATACATCACTGTTTATTTCGTGTTATTGTTTCGAGATCTTCCCTCATTATGTCTCCCTTAACACGCAGACGACAACAGTTCAAGAAAGCAATTCACCAACACCTTTTCAAGGGAAACGAGAGAATGGGCAATTAATACTGACGTAATCAGCAACAGAATGAACTAAAATTAAACATATTGTCCTAGCATGACCAATATTGGCCAGGAAGATGAGAGTTTGTGCGCGCAAGTTGGTTGGGTCCAGTCAGTACCTTGCTTGCTATGAACAGCTGATGCTGGGGTCGGGGTACGCTATTTGAAAGAATACTTCAGTATTTCAGAGTCAAGGCCTACATACCTAGCATCACCAGACATTGACGTTCACATACTGACTTGCGAGATAAAAGCAGCAAATATGTACTCGTATCGACTGTAGAACATTTGGACACAGTTAAATTATTGTCACAAAAATGTTAGTGGTTTTATATTAGCACAAATACTCATACAAGTAAAAATACTTGTACATTTTTAAAATCCTTATGCTTAATCATTTGATCTTGGGCGCATGATTTGAAAGTTCCTTATTGTGATTTGTGCATTGTTTTGATGATATTCCAGTTCTAAATTTGAACAAAACAAATGGGTGGGTTTGTACGAAGTGAGCAATCAAAGGCTTTACGACCTTCAGAAATAAAATGTTGCTGTCAGTGATTAAAGCAATGCCGAAAACATTTACATAAAATTTCCATTTGTTTCCAAACCCAGCCAGTTGTTCTGTTCAATTTTACGGTGAGAATATAATGAAAAGTGTGAACGAGTCACAGTGAGGTACTTTGAAATGCTCAGTCTGGTTACTGTTTGGATACTGACATTGTGGAGCTGACGTACACTCAATATCGTTTATGAGGGTTCACTATAACACGCCATGTGCTGCAGGAGTCCATCACATTTATAACATCTTCAGGGGGATTGGGTTCAATGCGCAGAATTATAGAGTTTTGGTGACACACTCCAAGTCATCAGCAGAGATAAAATTGCACGACATGGTTGTTGGCAGGTCATTTATACAAGTGCTGAAATATATGTGGACCAGCATGAAACCCTATGATAGACCTTTGAACAGGCTGCCTCATGCACTCCCTTCTTGGTTCGGGCTGTTTGTGTTGTACGGGATAGTGTGAATAACAGTCCAGCTCAAGTTTGGAAGCCCCCTGGACAAATTCGTTTGATGGTCGGTATTTTGCAGATTGCAGTGGTGAGGTGTGATAAACGCTCTTTCTGAATTGAGGCTTTCTTTTAAAAAAATGTCATGTGCAGGAAATTTGCTGATCTGAAAATGGTTAGTACAGTCACTGAGTTGTACAATAATTAGGTGTGTACGCTGGTAATTTAAGTTTTGTTCACTTCAATTATTTGTAATGGAAAAGCAATGATGTTTGGTTTATTTTCAAATATGTAAGACATAAAGTGACAGTAACTCTCTATGACACGAAATGTAAAAGTGACCTGCCATATATTTCAAACAGACTAATCAAGCAACACTCAGATATTGTCTGTAGAGCAGGATTCTGTGAACAGGTCTATGTCTCCGGCAACATCACCATCCTCTCTGTCCCACTGACAGGAAACAGCCAGGCAGAGGAGGAAATATGTATACAGTATTGATATCTAGTCAATATAGTGCTCAGCATTAATGCTGGATCCTGTTGGGGCTAGACGCTCTGTGGCAAGTTATGAGGGAATCAATAGAAGGGAAACATATAATTGACCACATCGTCACCGATCTGCCTGCTGCAGATGCACCTCTCCATTTCATATATTGGTAAGAATGGTCACTCCACAGTCCTGAAAGGGAGGAGGGGCTATCTTAATTTTGTAGACCCTCCACCATTTTATGTAGCAATCTGTGCGCTGAATGGGACAGAATTTGAAAAGATCGAGCAACTAACAACGTGGAGTCCATGAGGTGCAGTGGACCATCAGCAGCAGCACAACTCATGCAGTCTGCAACCTCACAGCCCGGCATACTTCCCACTGTATACTAACCATCACGGCCCGACATACTTCCCACTGTATAGTAACCATAACGGCTAAAAATACCTCCGACTGTATAGTAACTATCAAGCCAGGGATCCCTTCCTGGGTCCGTGAAGAGTGCAGAAGGACATGCTGGGAGCAGCACCAGCCAAACTTAGAGATGAATGGACAACCTAGAGAAAATCTGATTGCCTTCAACTACAAAGCAGGCCAACTTGCATGCTAAGGAGCATAAGCAGCCAGTTATGGACAGAGCTCAGTGATACCAGAATCAATGGTATAAATGTACCTATAAGGTCCTGCCACATTTAGTTAAAAACGACAGTGGACAATGAATGAGACCATTGGAGGAGAGGGCTGCTCTCTAACAATGAAATCCCCAGTTATGCAAGACAGTAGCACATCAAGGAAAAAATAAAGCTGCTGTAACTGGAACAATCTTCAGCCAGAAGGGCTGACCAGATGATCCTTTTGAGCCTCCTTCAGTAGTCTCCAGCATCACATATCTCAATCTTCAGACAACTCAATTCACCCCACACAATATCAACACATGGCTGGAGACACTGAAAACTGTGATTTAACACCAGTCATTGCCACATCTATAACCAATCTGATCCATTCCAGCAAGAACACTGTGACCTACCTAAAATATGATAAACTGCCCAAGTATGTCCTGTACATAAAACGCAGGGCCCTTGTATTCCAGCCAGTTGCTGACCCATCGGTGCAGGGTCTACCATGGAAATGTGAAGGAAGGTGTCAGCAATAATGGGATCCATCAGCAATAACCTGTGTCATTCAGTTCATATCTCATCAGGCTCACTCAGATCCGAGCCCATTGCACGCTCAGTTTAAAAGAGGAGAATTCCAAACGAGCAGTGAGTGTAATTACTGTTCACATCAAGGCACCATGTGACAGGGTGTGACAATAAGAGCCCGAGTATAATTATACTTACTCAAAATCTGGGGGAATTACTCTCCAGTTTGGAATTATCCCCAGCAACAATAATGCCTGTTTTCGGTGTGAGTAATTCCCCCCACAACAATAATGCCTGTTGTCGGTGTGAGTAATTATCATCTGCAACAGTGATGCCTGTTGTCAATGTGAGTAATTCCCCCCACAACAATAATCTGGTTGTCAGTGTGAGTAATTATCACCAGCAACAATAAAATCTGTTGTCAGTGTGAGGAATTATCACCAGCAACTATAATGCCTGTTTTCAGTGTGAGTAATTCACCCACAAAAATAATGCCTGTTGTTAGTGTGAGTAATGAACCCCAACAACAATAATGTCTACTGTCAGTGTGAGTAATTATCCCCAACAATAGTGTCTGTGGTCAGTGTGAGTAATTATCCCCAACAACAAATATTCCTCTGTACCTGTGAGTAATTATCCCCAACAATAATGTCTGTTGTCAGTGTGAGTAATTATCCCCAGCAAACATAATGCCTGCTGTCAGTGTGAGTACTTATCCCCAGCAACAATAATGCCTGGTGACAGTGTGAGTAAATATTCTCAGCAACAATAATACCTGTTGTCAGTGTGAGTAACTGGAACTCCAGGAGAGCTCTGCAGCAATTCCTCAGGAAAGAGAGTGTCCGAGGCTCAACCATTTCCAGCTGCTGCAATGACCCTCTCTCCATCATAAAGTCAGACCGGGCAATGTTCACTGATGATGCCATTCCTGAAAAAGGCCATGCTGAAATGTAACAACACCTGGAAATTATCCAGGTTTAGTATGACAAACGGCAACTAATAATCACGCCACATAAATATTAGACAAAAGTAACAATAAAGATTCAAACCATTTTGACCTTACATAACATTCCCATCACTGAATCCCCAACACGATGTTTATTAGAATCCTGGGTGCTATCATTGCCCGGAATGTGCCCTGAACTGGCCCCATAAATAATACTGCCTTTACGAGCAAGTCAGATGCGAGGAAATCTGCAGTGAGCAACTGACCTGCTGATTCCTCAAAGGCTGTGATGAATTACATCCGAGGAATAACACAGGACAAAACCAACCCATTTAATTACTATCACTTCCATGACCATTCATCCACTCCATCATTAATGGGCGGCACGGTGGCACAGTGGTTAGCACTGCTGCCTCACAGCGCCTGTAGACCCGGGTTCAGTTCCCGACTCAGGCGACTGACTGTGTCGAGTTTGCACGTTCTCCCTGTGTCTGCCTCCGGGTGTTCCGGTTTCCTCCCACAGTCCAAAGATGTGCGGGGTCAGGTGAATTGGCCATGTTAAATTGCCCGTAGTGTAAGGGGTAAATGTATGGGTGGGTTGCGCTTCGCGGGTCGGTGTGGACTTGTTGGGCCGAAGGGCCTGTTTCCACACTGTAAGTCTAATCTAATCTAATTTAAATCACTTATGCTCAATAGTAGCGTTGTATACCATTTACAAGGTTCACTGCACCAAGCTTTATTGGAGAGCAACTTTGAAACCCACTTTAACCAGCTAACTGCAAGCTCACTCCTTCATACGGTCAGAAGTGATTAGAATGGATGGCCTTGAAGTATGTAGGGAGGAGGTTTTGGGAATACTGGAAAAGATGAAAATAGATAAGTCTCCTGGGCCTGATGGCATTTACCCTAGGATCCTCTGGGAAGCTAGGGAGGAGATAGCAAGGCGTTCGATAAGGTACCCCATGGTAGGCTAATGCAAAAATTACGGAGGTATGGCATTGAGGGTGCATTAGAGGTTTGGATTAGGAATTGGCTGGCTGGAAGGAGACAGAGGGTAGTAGTTGATGGACTAGGTTCATCTTGGAGTGCAGTTACTAGCGGTGTACCACAGGGATCTGTTTTGGGACCGTTGCTCTTTGTCATCTTTATAAATGATCTAGAGGAGGGGCTTGAAAGCTGGGTGAGCAAGTTTGCGGATGACACAAAGGTCGGTGGAGTTGTGGACAGTGAAGAAGGATGTGGCAGGTTACAGCGGGATATAGATAGGTTGCAGAGCTGGGCAGAAAGGTGGCAGATGGAATTCAATGTAGCTAAGTGTGAAGTCATTCACTTTGGTAGGAGTAACAAGAAGATGGATTACTGGGCTAATGGTAGGCTACTTGGTAGTGTGGATGAGCAGAGGGATCTTGGTGTCCATGTACACAGATCTCTGAAAGTTGCCACCCAGGTAAATAGTGCTGTGAGGAAGGCATATGGTGTACTGGGCTTTATTGGTAGAGGAATTGAGTTCCGGAGTCCTGAGGTCATGTTGCAGTTGTATAAGACTCTGGTGCGGCCTCATCTGGACTATTGTGTGCAGTTTTGGTCGCCATACTATAGGAAGGATGTGGAGGCATTGGAACGAGTGCAGAGGAGGTTTACCAGGATGTTGCCTGGCATGGTAGGAAGATCGTATGAGGAAAGGCTGAGGCACTTGGGCCTGTTCTCATTGGAGAAAAGAAGGTTTAGGGGAGATTTGATAGAGGTGTATAAGATGATTAGGGGTTTAGATAGGGTAGACACTGAGAACCTTTTATCGCTAATGGAGTCAGCTGTTACTAGGGGACACAGCTTTAAATTAAGTGGTGGTAGGTATAGGACAGATGTTAGGGGTAGATTCTTTACGCAGCGGGTTGTGAGTTCATGGAATGCCCTGCCAGTAGCAGTGGTGAACTCTCCCTCTTTATGGTCATTTAAGCAGGCATTGGATAGGCATATGGAAGTTATTGGGCTAGTGTAGGTTAGGTAGGATTTGGTCGGCGCAACATCGAGGGCCGAAGGGCCTGTACTGCGCTGTATTTTTTCTATGTTCTATGTAGATGTAATGATATTTGCTCATGAGTTTATAATTCCTTACTCCTCAGATCACGAAATCAGTCTGAATGCTGCAAGACTTAGACAACAGCCAGGCTTGGGCTGACAAGTGGCAAATAACATTCGAGCCACACAAATGTCAGACAATAACCATCATAAACCATCCCAACATCGCTATTCAAAATTCAAAGGTAGTACCATTGCTGAATCCATTGGCACTAACATTCTCAGGTTTATCCAAGACTGTACAGCTGCTATAGTTAGAGCATCAGATCAGAAGTTAGGAAGCCTGCAGCGAGTAACTTTTTCTCCTGCCTTGCCAAAGTCTGTCCAAAATCTCCAAGGTTCAAGTCAGGATTTGATGGAACAATCTCCACTTGTCTGATGAGTGCAGCTCCAACAGTACTCAGACAGGTTGACACGATTAAAGAATAAGCAGCCCACTTGATTGGTCACCATCCACAATGACATCCTCCCTCCCCCACCGACACTCAGCAACAGGTGTGAGTACCATCGACCTCCTTAGACAGTACCATCCACACTCATTACCATTGCCACCAGGATATAAAAGGGCAACAGTGATCATAATTCATTTGATTTTAACTTAAGTATTGTAATGGACAAAGCAAGACTAAGTGTTGGAGTTTTCGTGTAACTCGGTCTAACTTTATTAAACTGAGAACGGATTTCTTCAAGTGAACAGGAAACAATAATGAGAAGATAAATCAGAAACAAAGCAGTGGCAGCTATTCTGAGGGGAAATTAAAGTGGTTCCCAGGAAATGTGATCTCACAGAGTAAAATAGCGTCAGACTGCTAAATCCAGAGCTCTCTTGAAATCTAGGAACACACAGACAGAACAGGAAAACTTACATAAGACAGTGGGAACTCAATACCCCAGAAAGCTGAGAGGAGTGCGGAATGTGGAGGGGCGAGGTCCAAAGCGAAATTCGGAAAAAAACAGTGTGTGTAAAATTATGCTGGCAAGACATATCAAACAATCTTTAGCAGATTACTTTTCAAAACAGAGAAGGAAAAGTGAAATAACGAATATCAAAGGCAAACAATGGGAACCACATGGAGCTGTGGGTGGTTTGTATATGGTTCTGAGTTTCAATTAAAGTTAAAACCGACCTCTTTTCCTGACCAAATTCGAGTTCCAGTCAAACCTTCCCAGCCTCATTCTTGCCCCATTGAAGGCTGCTCTCAGTCAACTAATGATTCTCACTCTCAATTATTGCATGTCATTCTCTACCACTTTCCTGAACTTTACTATAAAACGATCGCTGCATCCCAAAACGTTCCCCTACTGACACTGGATCCCACCTCTTTCCCAAGGACAAGGTCCAACAGTACATGCTCTCTTGGGCTGGACACATACTCCTGAAGTGAGCATTCTCCATGTAAGCCAGAAACACTCGCCCCTCATGATTCTTCACAATCAGTAACCCAGTCAATATCTAGAAATATTAAGTTTCTCAATATTAGTAGTCTGTAGTATTGTCATCGCTCTCAAATGCCCTTGCATATTTATTCTCTCCATCCTTTCCAATGGTTTCTGACCGACAGACTGTACCTCACAGTTTACTTGTATACTTTTTGTTCTGTATTTAGCTCCAGCCAAATTCATTCTGACCTTGGACGGATCCTCTTTCTCTTGGACTCCTTAAATAACGCTAATCTAAACCCATACTTCTACCTTCAACCTTTCCCTTCCCTTCTGTCATTTTGGAATCCTTCATACCCAGCAATATTTAACATCAAGTCCTGCCATTCTTTGAGCCAGCTCTAGGTGATCAACACATCAGATTACCACACACTAATCTGCATCTGGAACTCCCCACACTCCGAGTCTTCATGTCCATGCAGAGTACCCCAGATTAAGGCTTTCTTTCTTACTCCATCTTCCACTGTTAAACATGTCGTTGTAAATTAGTACCAACTGCAGCTCCCATTATTTTGAGAATCTTGGTACTCTCCTCTACTATTCCGTTTTGGATCCTGAGCACACGCCAAGTTATTTTCAATCCCTCCCAAACACCCGTAAGAAATTCAGTCCCAGCAATGTCACGTTAGCCCATCCAGCTTATACAGTTACTGCCTTCCCCAGAACCAGTCCCAATGTCCCAGGAATCTGAAGCCTTTCCTGCTTCATCATTCCAGTCACACTCTCATCTACCTAAAACTCCGAGTCCTATTCTCACTTGCGCACAGCACTGGCAGTAACCCAGGGATTGCTACAATGGAGTTCCTGCTTGCTAATCATCCACCTTGCTCCCTAAATTCTGATTCCCAGACCACTTCACCCTTCCCACCCAGGTCATTCCTACCCAAACGGACATGACCTTTGACTGCTCACTGTACCCCACATGAATGTCCTGCAGACATAGTGACATTCTTAACCCCATTACCCTGGAATTACAGACACGCTGACACCTTCTTCAATTTCCTGACATCCCTGTGATTGTTGCTCCTCCTTTCTTCTCCCTCCCCTACTGTACAGTAAGGCTGCTTGTGGTGCCACAAACATGGCTCTGACTGCCCTCCCCTGAGCAGTCAGTACCTTCATCAGCTTCCAAACTGGGAAACTGATTTGGGAGGGAGACATCGGGATATTCCTGGATTCCCTTGCTGTTTCACTTCGATTGCTTGGGCGATAATTCTCTTCCTTATTCCAAGCAGTCATGTGTCAGGATGATTTGTTCTGTGTGTGTGCGCTATCCCTCTAACTCTCAGCATCACAAAGTCTCTAGTCAGTGTCTGATCTCTATGACCCAGTGTTCATCTAGGACATGAGCAGGGGCTGTGACTTCCCAATGCAACAGAAAACATTTTCCTTCTGACAAACATGTCTTGCCTTGTCGTAAAATGCAACATGCCTCGAGTAACTTAATTTATTACTTAGAATGAAGTTAACATCCGGGAAATAACAATATGGTTAAGTCCCTTATTCCACTGTGGCTTATTGAGTTTAATTTATTCTACTGGCTCAGTATAATAAATTCACATCCGCCTCATATTTCTGAGTTCAATCCTTACTTTAGAAGTTGAAAAAATATATTTGCTGACTAACAGCAATTAATTGATAGTCACTAATAACGGTTTATTATCAGCCAATGAACTTACAGCCTTTTCTGTGATGGCTCTTGCATTTCTTTCAAACTCAGTGCAGGCAGGTCCCAGCAGCAGAACGTTACGTCTGTGACTCCCAGGTGCGTGTAATCCTCCAGCTCCCACTCCACTCTGCTCCCTCACAGGGTCACCGTCTCTGTCACTCCCAGGTACGTGTAATCCTCCAGCTCCCACTCCACTCTGCTCCCTCACAGGGTCACCGTCTCTGTCACTCCCAGGTACGTGAAATCCTCCAGCTCCCACTCCACTCTGCTCCCTCACAGGGTTACTGTCTCTGTCACTCCCAGGTACGTGTAATCCTCCAGCTCCCACTCCACTCTGCTCCCTCACACGGTCACCGTCTCTGTGACTCCAAAGGACGTGTAATCCTCCAGCTCCCACTCCACTCTGCTCCCTCACAGGGTCACCGTCTCTGTCACTCATAGGTACGTGTAATCTTCCAGCTCCCACTCCACTCTGCTCCCTCACACGGTCACCGTCTCTGTACCTCCCAGGGACGTGTATTCCTCCAGCTCCCACTCCACTCTGCTCTTTCACAGGGTCACAGTCTCTGTGACACCCATGTGCGTGTAATCCTCCAGCTCTCTCTCCACTCTGCTCCCTCAAAGCGTCACAGTGTCTGTGACTGCCAGGTACGTGTAATCCTCCAGCTCCCACTCCACCCTACTCCCTCACATGGTCACCGTCTCTGTGACTCCTAAGTATGTGTAATACTCCAGCTCCCAGTCCACTCTGCTCCCTCACAGGGTCACCGTCTCTGTAACACCCAGGTACGTGTAATCCTCCAGCCCCACTCCACTCTGCTCCCTCACAGGGTCACCGTCTCTGTGACTCCCAAGGATGATTATGCCAAGATCCTCAGTGCTGATTTATATTCTCCCAGGTGTGTGTCAGCCTCAAGCTCCTGCTCCAAGTTGCTCGCTCACATATTCACTCCCACTGTGACTCCGTCCTGATTTCGAGCCTCCTGCTCTGCTGCTTCTCCAACTCCAAGTCCCAGTCGGCCTCGATCCTCGCAGCTGATGTATATTCTCTCGGTCTGTGCTGCTGTCTCTCATATTCTCTCCCTTTGTAACTCCCAGGTCATGATAGGCCTCAAGCCTCAGCTGAGATTTATAACATCCCATTCCGCACTGCTCTCTTACAGGATCGCCGTTGTGCCTGGAAGACAGTGAAAAAGATGAGGTTTCGACAGAGCAGAGGATGTTACAGTAACGGAGAGAGCTGTATGGGATGGAACAGCTTATCTGGGGAGGTATGCAGACCTGCAGTGCCTAAAGCAGGTTACTGGAAGATACAGCGAGACTTGCAAGCGCTGAAGACAGCAAATGAAATAAAGAGACAATGGCTTGTATGTGATGCAATTTTGTAGAGTCTAAAGGGCTTTTTCTGAGCTGCTTACAGAGATGCATGGACTTTAACAAAAACAAATTGAGAGCCAGCAAGTGTTGTATGGTACTGGAGACTGTTGAATGTTACAGAGTTCGAAGACTTGCAGTAACTGGGGGTAATATAAACTTTTGGAGCTCTGGTTGTATTCTAGGACCCTCAGGACATGAGGAGGTGCAGAGAATGGGAGCATTACAAATAGTGGGATTGTAGAAACTGGAAGTCCTGAGATGGATAAGGAGGAAGAAAAATACCAATGTAGCACACGCAACCATTGTAATTATAGAGATTTAAGGAAGGAAACCTGTGCTGTCATTGATTACAATTATATGGAGAGTTACAGAAGCTGAAGGGACTACAAATTTTAAAAGGGAGTGATTCTAGGTGATCAGAATTTAAGCAAGATTAAATAAATTTTAGTGATCTCTAGCACAGATGGGAATGGAGGAGGTGAGATATTGTGAGGAACTATAAGAGCTATAAGTCGGGGAGGATGTCAGATACAAAAGGGAGAGCTGCATTGTCTGCGTGCAGTTACAGACATGAGGAGTATTGTAGCGCCTACTGGAGAGGACACACATAACAACAGTTCCAACGGCTGGTGCAGTGGCTCAGGAAGGCAGCTCACTACCACCTTCTCAGGGACAACTCCAAATAAACGATAAATGCTGGCTCAGCCATCAATACTCATGTTCAGGAATGAATGTGCAAAAGATCTACAAGTAGCACTGAGGTCACTCAGGAAGGCACTTTCAACAGCCCTTCACAAACCCGGAACCACTATATCCTGGAAGAACAGGAGCTCCCGGTGCACGAGAACACCAGCATTTTCAAGGTGCCCTCCAAGACACGCTCCATCCTCCCAGCACTGTGTCTGTCCCTACACGCAAAAGACTGCAGTGAGTCAGGAAGGCAGGTTCCCCAGGGAATTACAGATGGGAGGGTAATGGAAAACCTCTGCTGGGTACAGCCAGACAGAAAAAATAAATCCCGCAGTGTGTGTGAAATAAAATTTCCATTTCAGAACAACATGCTGAACATGGATAGAGGATTTTTCTGATTGTCACAAGACAGAGAGTGTGAAGAAAGGGGTCTTTTTCACGATGGGAACTGGTAATGAGGGGAGCTCCGCAGGGGTCAGTATTGGGATGACACTCTACATGTTATACATTAAGAGTCTGGACAAAGGATGTGAAGGGGTACGAGAAATGTGTTTCCAAGAAAGATCCCAGGGATGAAATTCGTGTCATATGAGGAGCAGGTGAAGTCTCTGGGTCTGCACTTGATGAAGTTTCAGAGGCGGTGGCAGAATCTCATTCAAACGTACAGAATACTGAGGGGCCTGGATGGTGTGGACGTGGGCAAGATGTTTCCACGATCAGGAGAGACTAGGGGCCAAGGGCCCAGCTTCAGAGTGAAGGGATGACCCTTTAGAATGGAAATGTGGAGGAATTTATTCAGCCAGAGGGTGATGGATCTGTGGAACTTACTGCCTCGGGGGGATGTGGAGGCGAGTAATTCAGTGCATTTAACTCAGAGATAGATAGGTTCTTGGCGAGTAAGGAGATCAAGGGTTACAGGGAGTAGGCGAGAGCATGAGGTTGAGAGACAATTCAGACAGGATTGAATGGTGTCACAGACTCGATGGACCGAATGGCCTTATTCCACCCTATATATGATGGTGTATGGACGGTCCTCATTCCATGGGTTTCTAAGTGTGCAGTTATCATTTCTGGCTTATCGTTTACAATACATTCAAGCACTTTCCTGATCATTACGGTCACCTCTTGGTTTCAGAATGACTGCAGAAAGCTACACCACGGAGTAACTTGGGAATCCTTGTGCATAAATCTCATAAAGGTGTTATACAAGGTCAGCAGGACATAGAGAAGGCAAATGGAATGCTGGGATTGACTCCAAAGGGAATGGAGAATTAAAAAAAGGGAAGGTTTGTAACAACTACAGAGGACTCCAGTAAACCCACACTGAGAATACTGTGAACAGGTTTGGTCCCCTATCTAGGGGGAAAATGTTCTTGCATTGAAGGCAGTCCTGATAAGATTTAACAGATTGATCCTCAGAATTGAGGGATATTGATGGGAAAAGATTGAGAAGGTTGATTGTGATCTCATTAGCATTTAGAAAATGAGGTAAATTTATTGATAACCGAAGATTCCTCTGTTCTTGCAAGTTTGGTTTCTGATATGTTGGTTCCCCTGACCGAGGATCTGTAACCGGAGATAAAGGGGAATGCAGGCACGAGGTAACCTTAAGGAAAAAGCTGGGTTGTAGAGGCTGGAGGATGTTACAGAGTTCGGTGGTTCGAAATCACTGTTGGTGGCTAGAGATCAGATAGGTTGTTGGGCTGAAATATGTCACTGAGAGGTACAGGAAAATCAGTCCAGAAGGAGTTACATTGATAGGGAGGAATATAGGTTCTAGAGATGACACAGATAAGGGCGGCAGTTGGAGCTAAAGGAGATACAGAAACTGGGAGGGATGTGGGGACTGGAGATTACATAGATTGGGGTGGGAGTTGGATCTGCAGGATTTTAAAGAGAAAGGGAGGATTAGACGGACTAGAGATTACCAGATTGGGGTGATAGTTGGAGCTACAGGCATTTATAGAGAAAGCGAGGATTGGACTGACTGGAGATTACACAGATAGGGGTAGTAGTTGGAGCTACAGGAGTTTATAGAGAGAGGGAGGATTGGAGGGATTGGAGATTACACAGATTGGGGTGGTAGTTGGAGCTACATGAGTTCATAGAGAAGGGAGGATCGGAGGGACTGGAGATTACACAGACTGGGGCGATAGTTGGAGTTACAGGCATTTATAGAGAAAGCGAGGATTGGACTGACGGGAGATTACACAGATAGGGGTGGTAGTTGGAGCTACAGGAGTTTACAGAGAGAGGGAGGATTGAGGGACTGGAGATTACACAGATTGGGGGGGTAGTTGGAGCTACAGGAGTTTATAGAGAGAGGGAGGATTGGAGGGACTGGAGATTACACAGATTTGGGAGGTAGTTGGAGCTACAGGAGTTTATAGAGAAAGGGAGGATTGGAGGGATTGGAGATTACAGAGATTGGAGTGGTAGTTGGAGCTGCAGGATATTACAGAGAAGGGAGGATTGGACTGACGGGAGATAACACAGATATGGATGGTAGTTGGAGCTGTAGGACTTACAGAAATGGGGACAGTTGTAGGGAATGGAGAGGACACGGGTAGGGATGGTAGTTGGAGCTGCAGGAGTTTGTAGAGATGGCAGGACTGTTGGTACTGGGGACTACATTGACATGGACAATAGTTGGAGCTGCAGGAGTGAGTGAGATAGGGAGGGCTGAAGGGGCTGGATCAGTTCACACAGCAAGAGAGAATTGTCTCGATTGGAGGGGCCAGAGATGATTATGGTTATAGGGCTGCAGGAGTTCAGAGAACTAGTGAGCGCTGTGAAGGTAGGTTTGAAGCATTCCCATCAGTTTCACAGAAATGTTGAGTGCTGTTCAGGAGTTGATTACAGAAATCGAGAGAGTTGCAGATACTGGAAGATATGACAAAGACAGTAAACTGTAGTATTTGAAGAGGTTACAGCATCAGGATGCATTGAGGAGTTGGAGGCTGCTACAGGTGTTAAACATGCAGCAGGGGATCAATAACCTTATATTGATTAGGATGATTGGAAGCTGTGGAGATAAAGAACGAGAATTGCAGGAACTGAAGAATATCACAGATGAGGAGTAACATATGTACTAGAGGTGTTAGAACATGAGATGTGCTGTATTCAATGGAGTCAGGGAAGATACAGGGAGATCTGAAGGGACTACACGTGATATAAAGGATAGAAAGGCTCCTCAGTGTCGGATGGGGTAAGTTTTCACAGACAGGGAGATTCTTTTTTGGAATTGTGTTATTTACAGAGATTAAGAGTGCTGTATAGAATTGAGGAACGAACAGAGATATGGAAGGCTGTAGTTAATGAAGACATTTGTTGCTGTCGGATGCTGAGGTTCTGGAAATTATGTGGACCAGAAAGCTGGACAATGTGCAAGAGCTTACAGAGACAGGAACAGCAATAGAGCCGGAGACACTAACACAGAAAGGGAGTATTGCACACACTGGAGAGGTTTCCACTTTAGGGATGGTTGTAGGGGAGTGTAACATTTACACAGATAGGGGTGTAAGAGCTGGAGAATATTATGGAGATGATAAAATGGATGGACAGACTAGAGGAACTTACATTGTCAGAATGGGTGATAGCAACAGTAGGATGTTACAGAGATATTGAGTCTTGTAGGAACTGGATTGGGAGAGTCACGGGCATTGGAATGGGTTCTGCAGGGAGTGCTACAGGGACCTGAGAGGATTACGCAGATAGGGATGACTGTAAGATCTTCACATTATCATCGGCTTTCAGGAGTGGAAGAAGTTACACAGATAAGGAGGGATGTTGGAGAAGTGGGAATTCCCAGGGAATCGAATGTTTGGAGGGTTTGGGTCTGTTTATAGGTAAAGCGATTATCTTTAGGGACAATATTATGGAACACAGAGGGAGAGTTTAGATTAGAGGCCCCACAGCATGGAAACAAGCACTTCGGCAGAACAAGTCCACACCAACGTCTGGAGAGTAACCCACACAGACCCATCTCCCTCTGATTAATGCAACTAACACTACGGGCAATTTAGAACGGCCAATTCACCTGACCTGCATATCTTTGGACTGTGGGAGGAAACCGGAGCCTCCAGAGGAAACCAACGCAGGCATGGGGAGAATGTGCAAACTCCACACAGACAGTCACACAACGCTGGAATCGAACCTGGATCACTGGCACTGTGAGGCACCATTGCTCAACACTGAGCCACTGTGCTGCCCCAAATTGCAGAATTACACAAAGAGAGGATGTTTGCGGTGCTGGGAGAAATGTCGGGAGTGGAGGACCAAACAGAGATATGGAGTGCTGTTGCGGCTGGAAAAGTGTCTGGAGGTGTTTATATAGATAGGGAGGTCGGTAGGGATCGGAGATAGTTACTGAGGTTGTGTGGTGGTATAGGCTAGGTGGCAGGAATGTGATCTGCCTGCAGTAGGTTATAGTCATATCAAGTTCTCTTGGGACTTTAGGAAGGTACACAGGTAGGTATTTTGGTCTAGCCTGGAGGATTTTACAGAGATGGGGTGGACTGTAAGTATTGTGCAAAACTACAGAATTAGGGATCATTGTACTGAGTGCACGATGAGATTATTGAGATTTGGCATGTTGAGACTGGACCAATTTACAAATAGAGAGAGATGTCAACACTGGAGTAGGTTTCAAATATACAGCAGGATTATGGGAGGAGTGGAGGATACAGTAATATGAAATTTTCTGGAATTACAAGCACTAAAAATTCTGGCGTAGATTAGTTGGGCCGAAAGGTATGTTTCCTTGCTGTATGACACTACCACATGACAAGGGACAGTGTGAGAGAGGAGAGAACAGAAAGATCTCAATTTCAATACAAAATCCTTGAGCGAGGCCTGCTTCCCCTCTGTTGTCCTGATGCTCACTATGACATCACAGGCATGGATGAATAAATGTGAACTCCCGATGCTGTTTCAGGAAGGCTCAGTACAGTCGATCTGAAAGTCATCCTCTCACAAGAGGGTGGAAATTGAGCCTGGGACCATCATGCTCTGTGTTCACCCTTCAACACAGTACCTATGTCATTTTATCTGAACCAAAGTTCCATCCCTTAAATGTTCTCTGCTCTGTTCACTGTGAGTGATCCTACCTCGCTGCAGGATTTATTGAAGGCTCCAGATCTCACTCTCCATCGCTCTGGCTGACCAACCGTCTTCAATAGTGATAGACGAGACAGGAGTTGGGAATTCTGCTGAGTCAGGAATATCCTGAGTACCTACATGAGGCAGAGAAATAGACAGAATGGTAAATCAGACTGATGTAGTGAGGGTAACACATGGAGAATGACACTGAGTGCCACAGAGATCTGGAATATCCCAGTCTCCATCCCTGGCCTGTGCTGCTGCTTCTCTCTGGAGTGGAGAATTCTCTTGGTTCAGGATCTGGAGTAGCTGCAAAAGGTGCAGTCACCGGCAGCAATTAGACCATCACAGTGACAGATACCACATGGAGAGATACTGAGTGATAGCACCAGAGTGCAGGAAGGTATCAGGATAAAACCACGGTCAAGATGAAGGGGTTTGATTCATGCTGCAATTGGATCAATACGCAGGGATGAGTGAGCTATCAGTGGGCCAGGCGATGGCCTAGTGTTACTCTCACTAGCCTGTTCATCCAGAATTTAATAGTGGTGTCAGGGATACCCATCTGACTGCTTAATATCGTGTAAATAAGGACATCTGTCATAAGCAGACGGTCTGGCCTACATATGAATCCAGACCTAGAGCAATGGGATTAGCTCTCAACTGCCCTCTGAAATGGTCTGGCAAGCCACTCAGCTCTCGGACAACTGGAAGTGGGCATGAAATGCTGACCAGCCAGAGACAGCAAAATCCTATGAGTGCATTAAAAACAACACTGCTGAAACCAGTGTTCTGGTTAATCATGTCGGTAGGTTTATGGACAGGGCTTTAAACTGGCAGAGAGGATGCAAGAACAGGGTTCAGGTGAAATGAGCTTTCCAAATTCAAAGAGAAAATGTGAAGCCTTGGAACAGCATGGGAACGTGGTTGAAGACAAGCAGAAAGGAACAGGAAGGGGCAGAATTTAACTAAAACTGTACATCAGCAAATCGGTTTGTGACAGGACATTATGGGAAAGACTAAATAATAATGTTTTTATTTGGAATTTCCAAAATATCTGCAATAAGGTAATAGACTTGTGACATACAGATAAATGACATTTGGTCGGCAGAGAAACGTGATTACAGAGTGAACAAAGGTGGAACATAAATATTCAACGGTAAACAACCTTACAGGATCTCAGGCAGAATGGAAAAGCAAGATGGGAACCCTGACAGTAATGGCAACAAAGGCATTACAGAGAAAGCATTTGGCATCAGATTATGCAGCTGAATCATCCTGAATGCAAATTCTGGGTGCTACTACGTGTCAAAAAAATAGGCAGGATAACAGTTTTTACACTCCCGACAGTATTGCTCATCCCTGATTTAAACAGGAATTCATTTGAATTTGTAACAAAGGTGGTGTGATAATTTTGGGAAACCTCAACCTTTGCATAATCTGGGACAGACACATTGGCAAGAGTGATATTATCCGAGATCCTCCTTGAATGTTTTTGTCAGAGTTTCTTTGAATAACACATTGTGCAACTTGCTAGGGATGGAACTATCTCAGATCAACAGTTGGTTGATGAAATTGAGTGAAGGAAAATATCACATCGAGATTCTCCAGGAAATTATCCTGAAATTCAAAGAGACTATGACATTTTAAAGTGAGCATAAAGCACATCCGAACATCAGTAACAAAGCCAATTACATGATTTTGAGAGAGAACTGACCAAGGTAAACAAGGGAAACAGACTGAAATGCCAGGCTGTAAATGAACTGTGGAAAACATTTAGAGCCAGAGTGTCCTAGAGACTTACAGCACAGAAATAGACCCTTCAGTCCAACTCGTCCACGCCGACCAGCTATACTTTCCTAATCTTGTCCCATCTGCCAGCACTTGGCCCATATACCACTAAACCCTTTTTATTCATATACCAATCCAGATGCCTTTTGAAAGCTGCAATTGTACCAGCCTCCACCACTTCCTCTGGCAGTACATTCCATACATACACCACATTGCATGAAAACGTTGCTCTTAGGGCCCTTTTAAATCTTTCATCTCTCACCCTAAACCTATGTCCTCTAGCTTTGGTCTCCACCACCTCAGGGAAAAGACCTTATCTGTTTATCCTGCCCATGCCGCTCATGATTTTATAAACCTCAAGAATGTGACACCTTAGCCTCTGACGCTCCAGGGAAAACAGTCCCAGTCGTTTCAGCCTCTCCCTATAGATCATATCCTCCAACCCTGGCAACATCCTTGTAGATCTTTTCTGAGCACTTTCAAGTTTCACAACATCTTTCCGATAGGAAGGAGACCAGAATTGCACGCAACATTCCAACAGTGGCCTAACGAATGACCAGTACAGCTGCAAAATGACCTCCAAACTCTGAGACTCAATGATCTGACCAACAAAGGAAAGCATACCTAACACTTTCTTCACTATCCTATCTACCTGTGACTCCACATTCAAGGAGCAATGAACCTACACTCCAAGGTCTCTTTGTTCAGCAGCACCCCCTCGGACTTTGCCATTAAGTGTATAAACCCTGCTAAGATTTGCTTTCACAAAATGCAGCACCTCGCATTTATCTGAATTAAACTCCATTTGTCACTCCTCAGCCCATTCGCCCATCTGATCAATAGCCCATTGTACTCTGCGGTAACCTTATTCACTGTCCACTTTATCTCAAATTTTGGTGTCATCTGCAAACTTATTAAAGGTACCTCCTACGTTCATTTAGATAATGATGAAAAGTAGTGGACCCAGCACCGAACTTTGTGGCACACCATCGGCCTCCAGTGTGAAAAGCAACCCTCCTCAACCAACTTGTATTTTCTACCTTTGAGCCAGTTCTGTATCCAAATGGCTAGGTCGCCCTGTATTCCATGAGATCTAACTTGCTAAACGATCTTCCATGAGGAACCTTTTCAACACCTCACTGAAGTCCATGTAGATCACGTCTAATAATCTGCCCTCATCAATCCTTTTTGTTCCTTCTTCAAAAAGCGCAATCAATTTCTTGAGACATGATTTCCCACACACAAAGCCATGCTGTCTATCCCTAGTCGCTCATTGCCTTTCTAAATACATGTAACTCCTATCTCGCAGGATTTCCTTCAACAATTTACCCATTACTGATGTCAGGCTCACAGGTCTATAGTTCCCTAGCTTTCCCTGACCACCTTTCTTAAATGGTTAGCCAACCTCCAAACTTCCAGCACTTCACCTGTGATGATCAGTGATACAAATTTCTCAGCATGAGCCCCATCGATCAGTTCCCTATCTTCTCACATAGTTCCAATGTACACCTGATCAGATCCTGGGGATTTATCTGCTTTTATGCGTTTCAAGAATTCCAGCACCTCCTCCTCTTTAATATGGACGTTTTTCAAGATGTCACTGTCTATTTCCCCACATTCTATATCTTCCATTTCCTTCGGGACTGTAAACACTGATGTAAAACAGTCGTTTAGTATTGCCCCTAATCCTGAGGCTGCACATAAAGGCTGCCCTGCTAATCTTTGAGGGGTCCTATTTTCTCCCTAGTTACCCTCTTGTCCTTTATGTATTTGTAAAAACCCATTGGATTCTTCTTAACCCTATTTGCCAAAGCTATCTCATGTCCCCTTTTTATCCTCCTGATTTCTCTTTCAGTATACTCCTCCTTGCTTTATAGTCTGAGAATTCACTTGACTTGTCGTGTCTATACCTGACAAATGCTTCCTTCTCTTTCTTAATCAAAACCTTTGTTCTCTAGTCATCCAGAATTCCCAACACCCATCAGCATTTCCTTCCATCCTAACTGGAATATTATATATTGTCTCTGAAAATCCGTTATCTCATTTTTGCAGGCTTCCCATCTTCCAATGATAAAGATTTCATTCCCTCAAAATGCAAACTCCTCAATTTCTGCATCTCACAAAACTGTTTCTTGAAAATAATGAAAAAATAGAGAACATTCTAAACGAAGGCTTTGATGAGGTGAGCTTTGATCAGTCCTGTAGATCTGGAGATCACCACCTGCACGGTGAGTGCTTTCTCCCAGAGCAGCACCAGGTCACTGTCAGGCACACAGACAGAATGAGCAAATACATTCCCATCTGAACTCACATCTCCCAGCCTGGAAATCTGAAGTTGTGCACGGATATTCTGGTAAACATCTCAAAAAATTATTCAATAAGATCGGCCTAATCATATAATCAAAAACAAATCAGCCACTCACACTAAAACATCCTTCATGTCCCACACCCATTCTCGATCCCATCCTGCAGGTTATACGAATCCCACTACCGCTAACCTCCTGAAGGATCTTCATCCCCTCCTACATTTGTACCATCCTCCATTTACTGCAGCCCTTCCTACCTCCGCAACATGGCCCAGACTCGACAACTCTTCCTTCCTATGCAATATTCCCCAGAAGGGCACTGGAGTATGGTGGTGTTTACAGAGTTAGGGAGGGATATCAGGACAGGAGGATTTTGCATTTATTAGTAATATTGAAGTGACTAAAATTGGCTTCGGTAATTTTCAGTACTCACGCCAATAAAGGAGGTTACAGAGCTAAAGAGATTGTAGGGACTGGAAGACGTTTCGCAGTTTATGAGTTTTGTGGGGACTGGGGGAAGGTACCAAAATCGGGAGGGTTTAAGATTGAAGGATTCTGCTGAAAACCTCTACTGAGTTAAAGGCAGGATTCTAGATAGTGTGGAGTAACACAAGAATCTTGGGGTCCACGTTCAGAGATCCTTCAAAGATGTCAGCCAAGTTGATAGGGTGGGAAGAAGGCATGTAATGTGTTAGCTTTCCTTAGCAGGGGGATTGACTTGACGACCATTGAGGTTGTGCTGCAGCTCCACACAGCCCTGGTTAGTCCACTCTTGGAATATTGTGTTATGTTCTGGTCACCTCATTACAGGAAAATGTGGAGAGGGTGCAGAAAAGATTTATCAGGATGATTTCTGGATTGGAGGGCAGGTCAAATGAAAAAATGTTGGGGAAGTCAGGGCTTCTCTCATTGGAATTGAAAAGGATGAGACCTGACTTGATAGATGTGTATGAGCTGATGGGAGGCATACATAGAGTGGGTGGCCCGAGAATGTTCCTATTGTGAAAATGGCTATAATGGTGGGGCATAATTTTAAGGTGCTTGGAGGAAGGTTTATGGGAGATGACAGAGGTAGGTACGTTACACGGAGAGTGGTGGGTGTGTGGAATGCACCACCAGCGTTGGTGGTAGAGAGAGTTACATTAGGGACATTTAATTAATTTTTTGAAACGCAGATGGATTATAGTAAAATTAATTTCTCAAAATGGAGACCTGTGACCAGTGGTGTTCCACGAGGATCCGTGCTGGGTCCCCTGTTGTTTGTGATATACATAACTGATTTGGAGGAAGGTATCAATTGCCTGATTAGCAAGTTTGCAGATGACACGAAGATTGGTGGAGCAGTAGATAGTGATGGGGACAATCAGAGAATACAGCAGTGTATAGATCGATTGGAGAGATGGGCTGAGAAATGGCAGATGGGGAGTTCACTCCAGGCAAATGCGAGGTGATGCATTTCAGAATGTTCAATTCAATAGCAAGCTAAATGGAAAAGTCCTGGGGAAAATAGAGATCTGGGTATTCAGGTCCATTGTTCCTTGAAGGTGGCAACGCAGGTCAGTAAAGTGGTTAAGGCTGCACACAGCACGCTTTCCTTAATTGGACGGGCTATAGAGTAAAATAGTTGGTAGGTCATGTTACAGTTGCATTTGATTTTGGTTCGGTCACATTTGGAATGATACATACAGTTCAGATCACCACATTACCAAAAGGATGTAGATGCTTTGAAAAGGTTGAAGAGGAAGTTCACCCAGACGTTGTCTGGTATGGAAGGGACCAGCTATAAAGAGAGGTTGAATAGATTCTGATTAATTTTATTAGAAAGACAAAGGTTGACTGAGGACCTGATTGATGTCTACAAATTCATGAGATGTATAGACATGGTGGATTGCAAGAAGCGTTTTTCTCCAGAGTGTGGAACGCAGTTACTGGGGTCACAAACTCAAAGTGAGAGGGGAAAGGTTTCGGGCAGATAACCGTGGAACGGTCTTTATGCTGAGGGTGGTAGGGGTCTGGAACATGTGGCCAGCGGAGGTGGTAGAGGCGGGAACAATGAGGTCCTTTAAGATTCATGAATGGGCAGGAAGCAAAAGGATACAAATCCTTAGAAAACAGGCAGCAGATTAGGCAGAGGATCTGGATCGGCACAGGCGTGGAGGGCCAAAGGGCCTGTTCTTGTACTGGGATTTTCTTTGTTCTTTTCTCCTTTGAGTTGTCTGCAAGTTGGTTTGATCTTAAAGTATGATAAAAGATCAGTACATTATCAAGAGCCGAAGGGCCTGAGCTGTGCTGTACTGTTCTGTGTTCTAAATAGGGAGGGTCACAATGGCAGGAAGGTGTTTCGGGAGGCTTGAGAGGATGGGATCTGAATGGTAGATACAACTGGGAAGGTTTCCTCGGAGTGCCAGAGGCAACAGAAACACCAATGACCTGATCTGGAGCAGATGACGCAGACTGGGAGGGTGGTGGTGACTGGAGGTGTTTAACAGGGAGGGAGGACCATAGAGCCACGGTGTGTTCCAGAAATGTGGAGAGATGTAGGGCCTCCAGGAGTTCATGGAGATGGCGAGGTTGGGAGGGATGGAACAGTATACACAGATAAGAATGTTGGTAGGATGGAGTGGTTTACACAGACAGGAGTGTTTTAGGGTAATGGAGACGTTTAGAGAGAAAGTGGGTTGTATCGACTGGCGGACAAAAAGAGTTATGGATGGTAGTCATGGATGATGTTTATAGACACAGGAAGGTTTAGGTTCTGCAGATTCGTTAGATACGGAGGGTGTGGAGTCTGACAGATTTTCCAGAGGGCAGTAATTTTGGTTGGAGACAGGTTCACAAATAAGGGAGCATTAGTAACCTCCTCCAGAATGGTAAAAGTGGGAAGGGTTTACACAGATAGAGGTGTAAGTGCTGGAGAAGATTATGGAGATGAGTAGTGGATAGAGAGGCTTGAGGAGATGACATTAATATTGGGGTGCTAGTGATGGGAGGATGTTACACAGATAATGAGTCTTATAGGAACTGAAAGTCACATGATTTGGGGTTGGTTCTGCAGGTTGGGAGTTCTGCAGGGACCGGAGAAGCCTTTTGGGTCTCCCCAGATTGATTGTGTCTTTCGGACTGTAAGAGGCTACATAGATACGGAAATATTAAAGACAATGTGTGCCTTCCTCTTTTTCCTGAACAGAGTGATGACACCTCTCACCGGCTAGGGATTCCTAAACCTGCCAGCTTTTCCCTTCACCCTAACAGGGACATACTGGATTCTTGAGATCACACTCCCATTTGCCAGTCATTCCTTTTCATTCAAACAGACTGACCCAATCGTGTTTAGTTCTGATTTGGACATTCCGGTGTTGGACTGAGGTGGGCAAATTTAATAATCACACAACACCAGGTTATAGGCCAGCAGGTTTATTTGCAAGCACTAGCTTTCGAAGCACTGCTTCTTCATCAGGTGGATGTGGAGCACAATCCTAAGGCACCGAATTTATAGCAACAGGATGGCAGTGTCATGGAAAGAAATATTAAACAAGCTTAGATTAATTCTTTCATCTTTTAGAGTGACCACTAGCGCTTCCAAATCTAGCACTTTCAAATACAGAGGGAGCTCGATTATCCAAATATCAATTAGCCTAATATCAGATTATCCAAAGGAGATCTCGAGGACCTGATAGAAACATTACCTCAAAGAGCTCTTTCAAACCTGATTGTTTTTTTTTGTTTACACTGATTAAAATCGACCTCAGCTGACTGAAATGATGCCGAGAACATTGCTGGACATCGAGCCCAGACACCATCTCCAAATGAATGACCTCCCATCCTCTCTCCCTCTCGCCACAATTCCCCTGGAGTTCTATATAGGGGTGAATCCTAAACCCCCTTCCCCATATATTTTCTAGAGCAGTGTCCTGTACAGGGCGGAAATGTTGCAGTAAAGAGTTGTGTGTGGCTGTCTGAGCGTGTGTGTGCATGTGCGTGTGTGCTATTTGAAGACGTACCCCACCAAAGGCAGTAGATATCTCACTATTGGTTTCCACTCCAGCTGCCCAGAAGGGGGAGGGGATGAACGGGGGCAGGGGGCCGGGGACACGGGCGTGGACATGGATTGGACGGTGGGTGTGGTGGGCAGGGTGCGGTGTTGGACGGGTTTGTGGACAGGCTGAGGGTGATGTCGAAGGTGTTTAGGAAGTGGGGGCAGGCGGCGGGTGGAGGGTGGTGTCAGACGATTTTGGGGGCAGGGGTCACTGTTGGGTGGGTTTGGGGCAGTTGGGTTGGCGACATTAAGGGGCAGGTGAGGGCGGTGTTTGATTTGTTTGGAGGCGAGCGGGTTTGTTTGGGGGTCTGGCAGGGCATGGGGCCTCGCTCATGGCTTGCTGTTGCCTCGTCACCTGAACAGGGTGCAGACTGGACTGAAAACTCTGAGCCCCGAAAGGAAAGGCATTTAATCGATTAACCGGATAATCAATTATCCGAACAAAACATCGCCCGCCCATCACGGTCAGATAATCGAGGTTCCTCTGTAAACCATCTGAACTAAAACCTGGTGCTGTATGATTTTTACCATCACCCAATCAACCCCTGCTCTATCCTGCTGGATGGCCCCAATTTGACCAAGTTCCAGTTTAAGACCTAAATCTGTTAACCTGTCTGATCTTTTCCATTAGTATGTTAAAACAAAGGCAGTTGTGGTCACTGGATGTAATGTGCTCTCCGAATGATACTTAAGTCACTTGCCTGACCTCGGTTCCTGAGGGGACGTCCAGTCTTGCATCCGCCTGAGTAGAGTAGAACCCTCTACGTCTTGGTTTAGGAAACTTTCTTAGACATTTTTGGCAATTTCCACTCATTACGGGCCTTTTACACTCTGGGTGACCCAGTCAATCCAGGGAAGTTAAAATCTCCAACCAATACTACTTTATTATTTTTATAGGTACCTGCAGTCTCACTACACATTTGCTCCTCTCATACCCGCTGACTATTTGAGGGTCTAGAACATGATCCCAGCAGGTTGATCATCCCCTATTTCTTTCTAACTTTTAAATGTATGGACTCATTTGATAACTGCTTGACAGTATTGTCCCGAAGCACTGTTGTTATGTCCTTCCTAATCAAAATGACAACTCCCCATCCTCACTTACTTGTCCTTCTGTCACACCTGTAGCTTCTGTATCCTGGAACACTGAGCTGCCAGTCCTGCCCTTCTCTCAGCCAGGTTTCTGTTATGGCTGCAATATCCCAGTCCCCAGAGCCAATCCATGCTCTGAGCTCATCTGCCTTACCAGTTGAAATAAATGCCTTTTAAACCAGAAGTCTTTTCCCTCAATTCTCTGTGCCCCAGGATATCCCGAATAGGTAACTTGATCTGGATGGCTGATGAATTTCCTCTGACTTTCCGATGCTCCCTCTCTTACTTAGAGTCACAACTCCCTGCTAAAATAATTGAAATCCTCCTGGGTAACACAAGGAAATCTCCTCCCTGGGATACTGGTGCCCCTCTGATTCAAGTGCAAACCCTCCCTTTGTACAGGTCATCTCTACCCCAGAAGAGACTCTAATGATACAAGACTGAAAATCCTGCCCGCTACACCAGCTCCTCAAGCCACACATCCATCTGGCCTCTCTTTCTATTTCTATCGTAACTGACATGTGGCAATGGGAATAATCTGGAGATCATTAATGTCAATATCCTGCTTTTTTAAATTCTCACCTAACTCCCTGTACTCGTTTCTCAGGACCCCATCCCTTTGTTTACCCCGTCATGTGGATTGACATGCACAATGACCTCTTGCTGTTCACCCTCCCCTTCAGAATGTTCAGTAACCACTCAGAGACATCCTTGACCTGGCACCCAGGAGACAGCACGCCATCCTGGAGTCCCTTCTGTAGCCACACAGCCTCCTGTCTGTCCCCCACACACCTGACTCTCCCATCAGCGTTGCGATCATTAGAGAGGATCTGGCAAACATATACTGGGAGGACTATCTACAGTTGGGTCCATATTAGGAGAGTGGAATATTTTAAAGTGATGCAGTGAGAATGCAGGGCCAGTGTGCTCCTTGAAAAATGAATAGTAAAGGCATCAAGTCCAACAAATACTGATCAAGTGATATCGTGAGTTTGATAAAGAAAATACAGTGTAATAAAATCAGGTGAAGCCCTTCACAAGTATAGAGAGTGCGAGTGGGTTTGCGGAAAATGAGGGACAAACAATTGTCATGAAATATATTTGGTAGATACGATTGCGGGAAAACCACAGGTATTTTATGAGCGTAAGTGAGAGTAAGTGGATTCCCAGCGAAAGAGGGAGGCCTGTGAGAAACCAAAGGGACAATCTGCGCATGGAGCCAGAGGAAGTAGGTGACGTCTTCAAATGAATACTTCCCATTGGTATTCACACAGGAGAAAGGCATTGTGGTCGGGGATTTCAGTAGGGATGGTAAGTTTCCAGAACATGTTAAGATCAATAGGAAGGAGGTATTAAATATTTTCACAGGCATAAAGGTGGAGAACTCCCCAGTGCTCAATGAAATGTATCCCAGGATGCTATGGGAGGTTAGGGAGGAGATTGCTGGGGCCCTGGTGGATATATTTAATACTTTGGTGGCCACAGCTGAAGTTCCGAATGACTGGAGAATGGCTAATGTAGTTCCTTTGTTCAAGAAGGGCAGCAGGGAAAAGGCCAGGTAATTACAGAGCAGATAGTCTGACAGCTGTGTGGGGTGGGGGGGGGGCAGGAATTGGGAACAATTATGAGGGACAGGATGGATCAATAACTGGAAAGGCAGGGATCGATAAGTGATAGTCTGCATGGATTTGTAAGAGCAAGATAATGTCTGATGAAATCAGCTGAGATTTCTTTGAAATCACGATTGAAGATATTGATGAGGGCCGTACAGATGTTATGATTTACATGGAATTCATTAAGGACTTTGACAAGGTCCCACGCGGAAGGCTAGTCCAGAAGAGAAGAGACCATAGCATCAAAGGCAAGTTGGCAAATTTGATCCAAAATTGTTGGAGGGTTAGTTTTGTAATTGAAAGCCTTTGCCCAGCGGGTGTAACAAAGGGATTTGTGCAGAAGCCATTGCTGTTCATTATGTGCATTAATCACGCGGAAGTGAAAGCAAACGGTATCATTAGTAGGTTTGCAGATGACATGAAAGGTGAGGGTGTTGTCCACAGTGAGGGGGATGGTCTCAGGCTACAGTCTGAAGGTTGAGGCTAGAACAGAATTTTAACAGAGTAATTTCAATTGATAAACAAGCAAGAGCACAGCAGGCAATGAGGGAATACTCATCAATTAAACCGCATTTACTTTGATGTGAAATGCCTGACAGGTAAGGCAGATGACCAAACGGCATGGAGAGGAACATGGGACTGGGAAATCACAGCAATTACAGAAATACAGCTAAGGGAGGGACAGGACTCGCAGATCATTGTTCCAGAGGACAGATTCAACAGGAAGGATAGAAGGGGAGGCAAGAGAGGAGGGGGAGTGGAGTTTTTGATCAGTGAAAACATCACTGCAGCACTGAGAGAGGATATTCCTGGGGATCGCCCAGTGAAGCTGTATTAGTAGAACTGAGAATACGGTTGAATGGTCAGTTTGATATGACTGTACTACAGGCCCGCAGTAGTCAGCGGGAAATTGAGCAGCAAATACGTCAGAGATCTCAGATATCTGTAAGAATGATAGGGTTGTAATGGTCCGGGATTTTAACTTTCTAAACGTAGACTGGAACTGCCATAATGTTCACAGCTTGGATAGGAGGGATTTGTTCGGTGTGTTCAAGAAAACTGTCTCAGTCAGTATGTAACTGTTTCGACTGGAGAAAGGGATGAAACCTGACCTCCCTTCGGGAAACAAGGGCGAGAAAGGGTCTGAAGTGTTTAAGGGGGAGCACTTTGGCAAAGTCACCACAATTCTATTAGTTTGAAAATAGCGATGGAAAAGGACAGGCCTGGTCCACAAGTTAAAGATCAAAACTGGCCTTGCCCCCTTCCAGAAGGTATTAGGCAAGACTGTCCAAAAGTTGATTCATCGAGGCTATTTGGAAGTAAAGGGACGTCGGGCAAGTGGGATTATTTCAAAAGAGAGATAAATTAAGATTTCAGGAGCAGCACATTCCTGTTAGTGTGAAGGATAATGCTGACACAAGTGGGAAAAATTGGATGACTGGGAATATTGAGGTTCTGGTCAAGACAAAAGGGGACACCTGTCATATACAGCCAGCTGGATTATGTCAATCCCTTGAAGAATATTGTGGGTGTAGTAATATTCTTCAGAGGGAAATCATGAGGGCCCAAGGGGAACTGATACAGCTTTGGTAAATAAGGTTCAGGAAAATCCAAAGAGATTCTACAAGTATATTAACAACAGAAGATTAACTCGAGACAGGACGTGAATCCATAAAGATCAATGAAGCCATCCATGTGTAAACCCACAGGAAATAGGTGCGGTCTGAAACAAAAATTTCAAGTCAGAACTTACTGTGGAAAAAAACCACTGGGGAAGCCGGGAAATAAACAGTGATGTATTCAAAGAGTCCACATTGGAGAACAGGAGGTGCTGAAGGTTTTAAAACGCATTAAAATTAGACAACTTCCTGGGAACTAATCAAGTAGATCCCAGGACATTGGTGTAAGGTAGGGAAGAAACTTACAAAGATATTTCTATCACTGAAAACCACGGGTGGTGAGCTGGGAGCGGGAGGGTGGCTAATGTTGTGCCAGTATTTAGGAAAGGCTGCGAGGGAAAGCCACGGACATAAACACCAATTAACTTGATGTCAGTGGTGCCAATGTTGTTGGAAGCGATTCCGCGGTACAGGAGTTACATGCATTTGGAAAGGCAACGATTGATTAGAGATAGTCAGCACCGCTTTGTGCGTACAGAGGAGTGTCTCTCAAACTTGATAGAGTTTGTTGAAGAGGTGACCAAGGAGATGGATGAAGGCAGAGTAGTACACGTTGTCTATACTGACTTCAGCAAGACCTTTGACAGAATTTATCGTGGTGCACTGGTTAGTAAGTTTAGATTACATGTGATCAGGGAGAGCGAGACAAACGGACACAAAATTGGCTTAACAGTAGGAGACAGAGGATGGTGGGAGAGGGTTGTTGTGCAGACTGGGGGAGTCTGATCAATGGTGTGCCATAAGGATCAGTGCAGGGCCCACACATGTACATTATTGATATAAACGAGAATATATGAATTATTGTTTGCAAGTTTGTGGATAGCAAAATACTTGTTATAGTTGGAAGTGAATACAGTTATCAAAGGTGATCTTAATCAAATGAGCCAGTGGGTCAAGAAATGAAAGATGGGAGTTGAATTCAGGTGTAGGATTTTGTTAAGATAAACCAGGGAGGACTAACACAGTTAATGGCAGTGCTCTAGGCAGTGTTGTCGAACGGAGAGAGACCAAGGGGTGCAGTTACATTGTTCCGTGGAAGTGGCGTCACTGGTAGACAGGGCGGGGATTAGGCACACTTGTCCTCATGGGTCAGAGCATTGAGTACCTGAGTTGGTACATCATGATACGGCTGTACAAGATATTGCTGTGTCTCCAGTTGGAATATTGTGTAGAATTCTGATCCTCCTGCTTCAGGAAGCATTTTCCGAAACTGCAAAAGGAGCGAAGGTTGACAGAGATGTTACTGACACTGGAGGGTTTGACAGAAACACAGAGGCTGGAGAAGCTGGAAAGAAAAACAGGGCGATGAGCTAGCTTTCGCAGATGAGGTTAAGTAGAATGCAAAGAGATTCTACAGCATACAAGTACAAAAAAGCAACTAGAGAGACAAGAGGGGCCATCAAAGATCAAGAAGGTCATCCATACTTAGAACCACAGGAGATGGGCACGACCTGATATGAATATTCCATGTCAGAACATACTGTGGACAAAGACTAGGAAACAAAGGGAAAGAAACAGTGATGGTTTGTAAAGAATCCCCATTACAGAAGAGGTGGTGCTGGAGACCTTAGAACATAAAGGTAGAGAACGCCCAAGTGCTGAACAAGTGTATCCCACAACAATGTGGCAAAGTCACAGCGGGGACCGTGGCAGAGATATTTGTATCACGGTCCTTAAATTTCCCTTGGGCGGAGGTGGCTGAGGGGTGACCTTATAAATGTTTATAAAACCATGAGGAGTATACGTCGGGCGAATAGTGAAAGTCTCTACTTCAGGTTAGGGGAAGCCATAACTAGAGGGCAGAAATATGAGGTGAGAGGGGAAATACTTAAAAGCGACCAGAGGAGAACATTTCCACACAAAGGATGGTGCACGTATGGAATGAGTGTCTGGGGAAGGGGTAGAGAAAAGTAAAATTCCAACATGGAAAAGACATTTGGGCAGATACATGGAGAAGAGAAGGTTTCACGGGATGTGGACCAAACACATGCAAATGCGACTCGCTCATGAACAGTGATCAGCATGGACTAGTTGGATGGAAGGAACCGTTTCCATGCTGCATGCCTCTGTCTCTAGTTATTGGAGGAGGAAACTATAGAGATAAAGCATGATGTAGACACTGAAGAAAGTTAGAGAGGTAGGGATAATAGTTTGAAATACAGTACATTTTAAATATGGGGAGGAACCATAGGGAAATGGAGTTTACAGGGACAGGAACTGTTATAGGAGTTACAAATTATTGAAGACACTGGTCCACGAGACATGGTATATGTACAGTGTTGGAGGGGGAACACAGAACATAAAGATCCGAGGCAGCGTTACCACTCACTCATGGGAAGTCTGCTTTCCCCTCTGTTATGCTGGTGCTCACTAAGACAGCACAGGTCTGGATTGATAACTGTGACACTCCCGATACTGTCTCAGAACAACAAAACTTACAGTAGACGTGGTGATTGAACCTGGTGTGTTTGTACACTGCTCCACCTCCAGCACTGTTAGCTGATGTTTGGAGTCCTCTCGCTGCTCTCTGCTCTGTGCATGGTGAGTGATCTTACCTCACTGCAGGATTTATTGAAGGCTCCAGATCTCTCTGCCCTTTGCCTCTCTGGCTGACCAACTATCTTCGATGTGTTGATGGATAAGACACCCAACTGCTGGGAAATCTATTGAGTCAGAAAATTCCTGAGTTCCTACAGGAGACAGAGAAATAGACAGAATGGGAACTTAGACTGATGAAGTGAGGGTCACACATGGAGAATAGTACCGTGTCCCACAGAGATCTGGAAAATCCCAGTCTCCATCCCTGGCCTGTGCGTCTCTCTGGAGTGGAGAATTCTGTTGGCTCAGGATCTGGAGTAGCTACAAGAGTGAGAGACGCTGACAGGAGCAGCAATTAGACCCACACAGTGAGGCATACCACATGGAGAGAGACTGAGTGATATCATCAGGGTGCAGGAAGAAATCAGTATCAATCATGAAGGAAAAACAGGTTTAGCTTCATGATACATTGGTATCAGTGTTCAGGGATAAACAGCCTGTGAGCAGACAAAGTAATGTCCGAGTGATATTGTTGCTAGAGAATGTATCCCAAACCTCAGCTAATGTTCTGGAGAGGCAGGTTTGAACCACATCGTCTGAAATGGTGGAATTTCAAATAAATTATGTTCAAAATAGTAATTGACAATCTAGAAATACCATTACTGATATACAATAAATCCAAACACTTGTTATTCAGAGAAGGACATCTGCCCATTCTCACGTGGTCTGCACGACATAGTCACAGCAAAGTGATTGTCTCTCAATTACCCTCTGAAATGGCCGAGCAAGTTACTCAGCGTAAGGGCAGCTAGGGCTGGGCAAGAAAGGCTGGTCAGCCAGAGACACCCACATCCCATACCTGATTTCAAAATAAAATCCATTAAGATGGGGTCCCACCGGAACTGAGCTGGGAACAGTATCCTGGCCAATCATGTCGGTAGGTTTATGGACAGGGCTTGAAACTGACAGAGGGTTCAGATGAAAGGAGCTTTCCAAATCCAAATAGAAAAGATGACGCATGTGAACAGCATGGGGATGTGTCTGAAGACAAGAAGATAGGAACAGGAAGGGACAAATTTTAATGAAAACTGTACATCAGCGAATCGATTTGTGACAGGAAATTGTAGGAAAGAGTAAATTATGTTTTTTTTGGAATGGAAAAACTCTCTGCAGCAAGGTGGGCTGATTTGTGCCACAGACATAAAAGAGATTTAGACACCAGGGAGACATGGTTTCAGGGTGAACAAAAGATGGACATAAATATTCAATGGTTCACAAACTTGCAGAAACTCAGGCAAAATGGGTAACGCTAACAATAATGGGTATCAAAGGCATTACAGAGAAAGCATTTGGTCTCAGACCATGAAGTCGAGTCAGTCTGAATGTAAATTCTGGCTACTACTTGCCAAGGACACAAGCACCAGAACAGTTTTAGGCCGCTTGATAACATTTCATTGCTCATCATTGCATTAAAGAGGAACTCATCAAAATTTTTAATGAAGACTGTGATAATTTAGTGAAACTTCAATGTTCATATAATCTTGACAATCACACCGACAAGAGTGATATTCAAATAGGAGATTGTAGAATTTTTTTCAGTGTTTTGTTGAATAACATATTGTGCAACTGGCAAGGGACGTAACTACCTCAGAGCCACCGTTGTGTCATGAAACTTAGTGAGTAATGTCACCTGGGGAGATCTTCTGGGAAAATGTGTAAAGTGTAGTTTAAAGTAATATAAAATTTTAAAGTGAATCACAGAAAGGATAAGCTACATCTAGAAACTAAAACAGTCAGTTACATGAGTTTGAGAGGAGAACTGACCAAGGTAACAGGCTAAACATGTGTTTGTAAATGAACAGTGGAAAACATTTGAATGAACAGTGTAAAACACTCAACAAAAGGACATTCCATTGAAGCAGACAAAACCTCAACAAGGAATTCCTACCCATCCCTCACTCAGGACAAAATGGATCATATCATATTATGAGGCTTAGACGATTACCACAAAGTACTTAAAATCCTGAAATGAGAGAGAGTTTAAGCAGTCAGTGTTAAAGGGATTGCGAAGCGTCTGCAAGCAGGGGGTAGGACAGTGGGAAGAGGAATCTTTGTCAGGGTTTAATGACACAATAGGAACAGGGAAAGGTGAAGGTGCTGGAGGTGGTGAGAGTGTTACAGAGAGTGATCCGGGCTGAACAGTGTTACAAAGCCAAGTACAGATTGCTGCAGCTGGAGGGGTTTGCAGAGGTAGGAAGAGACATATGCATCTTTATTTATTCATTCATGGGATGAGGGTGACAGCATTCTTTGTCCCACTGCTAATTACCCAGAGGGCAGATCAGGGTCAGCCTTATTGCTGTGGATCTGGATTCACACGTAGGCCAGACCAGGTGGGAATGTCAGATGTCCTTTCCTAAAGGAGCTTAGTGAACAACTGATCAACAATGCTTTTATGGAGGCCGTACCAATGTCTTGTACAGCCACAACATGACATCCCAACTCCTACTCTCAATGCTTTGCCCTATGAAGGTAACCATCACAAACAGCTGTTTCACCAGCCTGTCTACCAGTGTCGCCACTCGCAAGGAATTGTGTACCTGCATCACTGGGTCACTGACTGACAACACTACCCAGGGCCCGAACATTAACTGCACAAGTCCCACCCTGGTCTGTTTCACCAAAATGGAACACTTCACATTTATCTAATTAAACCCCACCTGCCATTCTTCAGCCCACTATCCCAGCAGTAATGTCCATCCTGTTGTTTCATAGATAACCTTCTTCACTATCCAATTTACCACCAATTTTATGTCACCCAAAAAAACTTACTTACCAGGAAACCAATATTGGGACCTACTACACCGCTGGTCATATGCCTCCAGACAGAAAAACAACATGTCTCCCAACACCCTCTGTTTCCTACCATCAAGCCAATTTTGTATCCAGTTCCCTCGCTCCTCCTGAATGCCATATCCTTTTACAATTATCTAGGCTTATTACCCAGTTTACCACATGGAACATAGAACACAAAACAGTGCAGTACAAGACCCTTCGGCCATGATGCCATGCCAACCTTTTATCTGTCTGTGAGATCAAATTTACCTACATACCCTTAATTTTACTGACATCCATGTGCCTATCCAAGAGTACATTAAATATTCCTCATGTATCTGTCTCTCCTACCACCGCTGCCAGTGCATTCCAACGACTCAACACTCTTTGTGTAAAGAACCTATCTCTGAAATTTCTCCTTACCCATCCACCAATCACCTTAAAATTATTTATGCCCACTGACAATAGCCATCTATGCCATGGTACAACGAAGTCTCTCACTATTCACTCTATCTATGTCTCACATCATCTTGTTCACCTCTACCAAGTCGCCCATCACCCTTCTTCACTTCAATGACCAAAGGCTTACCTCCCTGAACCTTTCATCATAAGACATGCTCTCCAGCACAGACAGCATTCGAGTAAATCTCCAATTTACCCTACCTAAAGCTGCCTCCCTGTAATGAGGGGATCAGAACTGAACACAATATTCCAAGTGGGTTCTAACCATGGCTCTATAGAGCTGCAGCGTAACCTCACGGCTTGAAAACCCAATCCCCCAGCAATTGAAAGGCGACACAACATATTCCTTCTAAACAAACCTATCAGCTTGGGTGGCAACTTTGAGGGATCGATGGACGTGGAACCCAAGATCTCTCTGTTCCACAACACGACCAAGTATTCTGCCTTTAACCATGTATTCTGCATTCAAGTTCGACGTTCCAAAATGAATCATTTCACACTTTTCCCGATTAAACTCCATCTGCCACTTCTCAGCCCAGCTCCGCATCCTGACAATATCCTGCTGCAACCAACAACATACCTCTATACTATCCACCACTCGAGCAACCTCCATGTCATTGGCAAAATTACCAACCCATTCTTCCACAACTACATCCAAGTAGTTATTTAAAAAAAATCACAAAGAGCAGAGTTCCTGCAATCGATCCCTGCGGAACACCACTTGTCACTGGTCTCCATACTGAATGCTTCCCATCTATCATCACCCTCTGTCTTCTATGAGCCAGGAATTCCATATCAAGACAGACAGGTTTCCTGTATCCCATGCCTCTGTTTCTTTTCTGAATGAGCCATAAAGGTGTTTTGTCACATTCTCGAAGGATTCAATAAGATTTGTGAGGCTTGACCTGTCCCTTATAATGCCCTGCTGACTATCTCTAATCAAACTATGGTTTTCTACGGTGGTATAAATCCGCGCTCTCAGAGTCCTCTCCAATAATTTGCATACCACAGGCATAAGAAAGTGAAGACTGTAATTCCCAGGATTATCCCTATTCCCTTTCTTGAAAAAGGGAGTGACATTTGCCATCATCCAATCATCTGGTGCGACTCCGGTGGTCTGTGAGGGTGCAAAGGTCATTGCCAAAGGCGCAGCAATCCCTTCCCTCGCTTCCTGTAGTAACTTTGGTCATATCTCGTCTGGTCCAACAGACGTATCTATCTTTATGTTTTACACAATCCTCAGCACATCCTCCTTCTTAACACCAACCTGTTCACATATATCAGTCCTTTTCACTCTGTCCTCACAAATGACAAGGTCCTTCTCAGTAGTGAATACTGAAGCATAGTATTCATTAAGGACCTCCTCTACCTCCTGTGACTCCACACACATGTTCCGTCCACTATCCCTGACCGGCCCCACCCTCACGCTGACCATCCTCTTGTTCCTCACGTAAGTGGAGATTGCCTTATAGTTTTCCATAATCCTTCCCAAAAAAGTTTTTTCATGTCCCATTCTAGCTGTTCTAACTCCATTCTTCAGTTTCTTCCTGGCTATCTTCAGTGAGTCCCCAGAGTGTGGAAATAGGCCATTTGGCCCAGCAACTCCATACGGACCCTCTGAAGGACATCCCACCAAAAACCATTCACCTAATCTGCACATCTTTGCACGGTGGGTGGAAACTGGAGCACCTGAAGACCCCACGTAGACATGGGGAGAACGTGTAAACTCCACACAGACTGTCGCCCAGGACTGGAATCGAAATCGGTTCCCCAGTGCTGTAAGGCAGCCGTGCTAACCACTGAGGCATCGTGCCACCCCCATATGACCCTATAGAGGTCTAATGATCCTTATGTAAGCGTCGTTTTTCCTCTTAACTAGATGTTCAATAACCCTTGGAACCTTGTCAAATGCTTTGCTGACGTCCATTTGGACAGCACTGACTGCTCTGCCTTTACCTATCTCTTGGCCACCTCCACGAAGAGTCAATCCAGTTTGTGAAACACGGTTTTCCACTCATAACGCCATGCTGCCCATCTCTAATCAGTCCTTGCCTTTCCAAATATACGTAGCTCCTTTCTCATTTAGCATGCTAAATTGACAGTAGTGTTAGGTAAGTGGTAAATATAGGGGTATGAGTGGGTTCTGCTTCGGCGGATCGGTGTGGTATTGTTGGGCCGAAGGACCTGTTTCCACTCTGTAATCTAATCTAATCTAATCTAAAAACTTCCCCATCAATGGGCTCAAGGGGCTGTAATTTCCTGGCTTTCCCTGCAACCTTTAAGTGCTGGAACAGCATTCGCCAACCTTCAGTCTTCCAACACCTCACTGTGGCTGTTGATAATATAAATATCTCTGTAAGGGACACTGCAATCTCTTCCCGAGCTTCCCATAATATTCTCCGATCGACCTAATGAGCTCCTGAGGATTGATCTACCTTTACTTGTTTTAATATTCCACCACTTTCTCTTCTCTGTTGAGGATTTTTTCCAAGACATGGCAATTTATTTCCCAACGTTCCCGAGTTTCCATGTCTTTCTCCAGAGTAAATACTGACAAGACTCTTTTTTTGTTTATGATCTCACCCATCTCCTCTAGTTCCACACATAGGCGACCTTATTGACCTTTAAGGGGCCCTATTCTCTACCAAGTTATTTTTTTTTTAGCCCTTATTGAAACTCACCCAAAGGCTTCTGAAATAAACCATATCCACCGTACCAACACCCACCCCCACCACACCCTTATCTATTCTGTCATTTATATTCACACCAACAAATAAAATCCAACAGGCTCAAAAACAAATTCTCTTTTATAAAATTTGTTTCTAAGAGTCCAGTTACTTTTTATTGATATGTTGTTTCTCACTCATTGCAACATGCTCCTGACTTTTGGTCAGGCTAACAGTACTTGTTTTTAGACTGGAAACATAAAGGTTCATGCGAGTTTTTGTTTATCAATCAGAAAAAAAAGTATGTTACAGGATTTTCAAGTAATAGAGAAGGCAAATCAAATGCTGCCATTTTTTACAGAGGGAATGGAGTCTAAATATAGGGAGGTCTTACTAAAACGATGCAAGGTACAAGTCAGATGACACTTAGAATATTATGAACAGCATGTGTGCCCGAAGGAAAGGTATTGTTGTATCAGAGGCAGGCCAGATAATTTTCACTCGGATGATATTGGGAATGGAGGGATTTTATAATACGAAGTGGAGTAGATTGAGAATGAACCAATTAAAGTTAAGAAAAATGAGAGAGAAACTGAATGAAACATGCAAGATTCTGAAGTGCTTTGATCGGTTAAATGCTGGGAAGTTAGAAAATAGAACAGTGCAGCACAGCAATAGGCCCTTCGGCCCACCACAATGCTATTCTCAACTCATCCCATCTGAATGTACATTGTCCATATCCCTCTATGCCCTGCACGTTCATGTTTCTGTCTAAATGCCACTTCAAAACTTTACTCACATTTCTGTTTCAAGACCTCGCTTGGCAACTTCCACTCTCTGAAAAAAAAATCTTGCCTCACACACATCATTTAAACTTTCTCTTTCTCACCTTAAACCTCTGCGCTCTAGTATTTGAAACTTACACATTGGAAAAGAGATTCTGACTATCCACATTATCTATCCTGTCCTAGCGTTATGTTCCTGTACCTGGTCGCCTGTCAGCCTCTGATACTCTCACAAAGCAATCCATCTTTGTTTAATTTCCTCTTAGACCTAACACACCTTTAAAAACACAACACAGGTAACGTGCTGATAAACCCTTTTTGTACCCTCTCCAAATCCTCCACATCCTTTCTATTTTGAGTAGATGAGAAATGCACACAGTACTCCAAATGTGGCCAAACAGAAGTTTTATACAATTACAACATCAGATGCAAACCACGATACCAAACGTTGTGACAAATGAAGGCCAGTGTTCCATTTGCTTTCTTTCCCATCTGAAACACTTCTGTTGCTATTTTCAGGATGTCACTGGCTAGCACCAAAATCATAATAGAAACGTCAAAGATTTTAGTCTGCCGGGAGGTTAAACAAATGTTGATCCCTGTTCCATTATGAGAACTTGGGAAGCTGACAAATTGTGACATCAAAAAAGCGATCAAAGAAGTGGGTTTCAAGGCGTATTTTGTCACATAAAACGAAGTTTGTATCACAAAACTGATTTGAACGAATTTGTTCTACTCGAGGTCATCATCTTTTGTCAGACTCAAAACGACTCAGAATTTACTTCTTCTATAACTCAGTGGTTCGAGGCTGGTTTTGTAAACCAGGGATTTTAACCTCCATTCTCACGGCAGCCTTGCTGAATTTCCTTACAACTTTGCAACAAGCATCCGAAGGTGCGTTGTATGTGTTGTTCGGGCTTATTTTTGAAGGAAAAGCTGAAAGTCATTTTTTACGCCGACCAGGCCTCATCTGTTTCAGTTTGGAAGTCCACATTCGTGTTTTTCCTCTGAGGACCATGTGGATGTCAAGCTTCTGATGCGAAGAATGCCTTCGTTTGGCAGGAAGAAAAACGTGACTCATTAGAAGCAGTAAACTAACGGTGAAACAGTGGGGGACGAAAACTTACAGGGATGCGGCTGTGTGCTTCTGTTCCTTATGTAGGGACAGAATGCGCTGGAATCCAAATTAAACCGGTCAGAGGCTGGAAGAGCACAGCTAGCCAGTCTGCCTCACAGGTGGAGACATCGACGGTTTGCAGATACCAAATATTCACGATTGGGGCAGTCTTCGAAGGACAGCCTCCTGTCAGTTTACCCCTCTGCTTATGTCAACAGAATCGAGTTTTAAATCTAGTAATGAAGAAAGAAGAGGCCAAACGGTTCAATTCCTCATTTTATGTTAGTTGGAATGTCCTGAGGCCTTTGTCACTCTCAAAAGATGTGTCTGTATAGTTCCATCTGTGGGTCGAAATGAGGTTCAGTCCTCTCCCAGGTCATGAACAAATGTGACGGTATCTGACTTCAGTCTCTGTCGCTGGTTCATTTGAAATTAAAACTTTGCATGGAAAGTCTCATTGAGACAAACACTTCAGACGTCAGGCTCGATTAGATTACTTAGAGTGTGGAAACAGGCCCTTCGGCCCAACAAGTCCACACCGACTGCCGAAGTGCAACCCACACATGACCCTACATTTACCCCTTACCTAACACTACGGGTAATTTAGCATGGTCAATTCACCTGACCCGCACATCTTTGGACTGTGGGAGGAAACCGGATCACCCAGAGGAAACCCACGCAGACATGGTGAGGACGTGCAAACTCCACGCAGTCTGTCGCCTGAGTCGGAAATTGAACCTGGGTCTCAGGCGCTGTGAGGCAACAGTGCTAACCACTGTGCCAACGTGCCGCCCATTACTGTGGCTGTGGGCCAAGTAGTGGTAACTGGAAAGGAGAATGGATGGATGTTTGATGACTGGTACTGACATAATGTATTATTCTGTGCTGTAAAAGCACGGTGTCACGAACATTCTTTTTCGATAGAAATGTCTCATCACAGGAAAAGAAAGCTATGCTGTTAAGAGAAGACACAATTGCACATGCCGTCCTTCCTGGTCGACCAGTGGTTCCAATGCAGCACTTTCACCGCTGTGGTTTGGGGTCATTCCTTGGTCAGGGAATTAGAATTTATTGTTCCTGGTAAGAGCAACAACAAAGTAGAGCATCTTTGACTGGAATCACATGACAAACGCGTCCGCATGTGCCTTGCAATATTGTACAGGGCCACAAGGTGGCTCACTGGTTATCACTGCTGCCTCACAGCACCAGAGATATGATTTGCCTACAACTGGGTTGACTGTCAGTAAGGTGCCTACTTCAGGCGCAAATGAAGAGAAAAAGGGTAAGGAGTTGTTCTGTGAGGGTTAATCCCTGGAGGATTGGTGTGCACTAGTTGCATTGAATAGCCAGTTTCTGAACTGTAGGCATTCTATGTTCCCTTAGCGTGTTGCTTTAGCAAATGTTCAGACCAGGGAGAAAAGTGAGGAAAAACAGTCACTTCCCAGTCAGGGATTGATCCATTACGCGACAACCAACGGATTCCCTTTTGCCTGAACTAGCTCCTATTTTCCCTACATTGGTAATGGCAGTACACAGCATTAGACCGGATTTTAATGTGTTGCATTGGACCCAGCATCCTTTCCCAACATGGACTATACAGGGATATAAAGAGATAATAAAAGACATGGATGTTGATGACTGGAATGAAAAGACGTCAGGAAGAATGGACAGAGTTTACTTGGAAACAAAAAAATGGAAAGGAAGCCATCGATGTAGTGAGGGTTAATGCCATTTGAAAAGACAAGTCGAGGTTTCATGGGTTGGTGGAAAAAACGAATAGATCATGTGACGTGACACCAGGTAAAACTGAGTTGTGTCCGTATGGAAGGTTTCCAGGCGATGAGAATTTGGTGAGAGTAAACAGGAGGGAAATTCCTTCATTCGGATGGATCTATATCAAGACATTAGAACTTCAAAACCAGCGATGAATGATAAAGAGAAGTTTGGAAAGTTATCATTTTCCTTCTCCAGCATTTGAATTCGAAAATGATTACTTTTTTGCTGGAAGGATTATTGAGAAGCTGATCCTAATATATTTGTGAAGACGCATGCAGACACGCAAGGAATGAATTTCACCGTGACAGGGAGTCTGGGCGGCCATGATGGTTACGCGTTACGTGCACACTCTGTAATTGGTTAAAGTTAATTGGAAAGAAACTTCATAACACCTGCAACTGAGTACGACTAAGTACAGAATGTGCTGATTGTGAGGAAAGGTTCAGCAGCTTGTTCCACGTGAACTTCTATCAATTGTAAAAAAAAACTGAGCATGAAAGGGAAGCCGGTTAGCTCAGTCCGCTGCATAACTGTTTTATGATATAAAGTGAAGCCAACAGTGTGGGATTAATTCTCGCAATGTCTCAGCATACCCTCAGGATCATGATCTCCCAACTCAGCTAATTCTTTAGACGATGGGGATAATCAAAGTGAAACTATACTATCGTGAGTGGGAACTGACCTGCCGATGTAATGCACATTTATCCTTTCATGTGTTGCATTGGAACATTTGGCTGCAATCACAGAGAAGGGAGTGAGTCCATATACTGCTCACTCATCTTCCCCCAAAATATCCATTAACAAGACGCGGAAAATATTCCTACTGCAATTCTGTAATCTTCACAGCAATACATAAAAATATCGTTATCGTTTCGATTCCAGTTTTTCTGATAACAGTCAAAATGTCCAATGAGATAAATCTAATATTTTGTGGTTGCTTTAATAGCCTGTGCGAGCTTGCAGCAAAATCAGTAATGTGAAAAGAGCTAAACATCCTTTCCAGAATTTGACACAGCGCAGGATCACCGGTATGAAACACGCCATTTTTTTGCAAAAATCACCTCTGTATCTCTATTGAGTGTTGGATATTCACTCAGGGAGTATTTATGGCTAGTCTTAAGTAACGGAGGCATTTCCCAAGGACAGAGCACTCCAAAAAATCATGTTTTTTTAAGAATAAATGCTGTTTTACTCAACGTTCTTTTGCAACTTTTAAATATATATGCACAGACATATACATGCATGCGCAAATACATTTATATCTGCGTGGATATATAAATATGCGCATATATGCGCGCGTGTGTGTGAATTCAGGATATTAGTAATGGATAGTCGGCCATTTGAATGTTCTTCCTGTAGAATGTGAGAGCTTAGAGATTACAATAATGTCCCGGAAATGTGGTGAAAATGTGGCATAGAAAAATGTGGCGAAAATCGACTTTATTGAATGCTGCGTAGGTTTACAGTGGTGTCCTGCGTTGACCACCAGAAATGTTATGTCGCCACTGGACTGGGGTTTTCCTTCGATCGGCTTCACTTCGTCAGGGAATTCGATTCACTGAAATTTTACCAACTTCCATCGGCATGTTCATATGACACATCAACCCACACTGCACACAACGACAACAATATTCAGCATAGTGCAACCACGAGCACGTGGCATGATTTTTATAAACAGTGAAGATTGAATAATGTTATGCAAGGGGAACGTGAATTTCAATTTAATTGCTGAAGTCGCAAGAATCCAGAGTAAGATTCAAAATGTCAGAACTTCACGTTCATTACCTTGGCCAGAATTCCAGCCCAGCAAAGGGGAAATCTGTCCCTGAATCCCCTGAATCCATGCAATTGCTTGCTCCATATGTCCGCTTTGAAACCCATGCGAAGCCACATTCAGCCTGAAGGAGAACTTGTCAGAACCCTCCGCTGTCTGATCTAAAGCTGAAACAAGAGCTGTCTGTTCCAGCTGGAAGGGAAGGGATGTGGAGGTGAGACCAAAATATTTCGTGGTGTTTAATTCATATTGTTATTATTATGATTGTTTAAAAATCTGGACCAGAAATGGCACAGACACAAAGGAGCCCATTGTTAACACTGATCTGGCCCCGCTCCATGATTCAATATCATCATGGCTGACACAACAATTTTGTGTCTTTTTCCAGCCGATACACATCATCGTGTTGCCTACTGACTAACAGATGTTTATTGATCTCTATCATAAATAGACATAGAAAACTTAAACTTGTGAGAGAAAAATATTCCGTTTCGAGACAGTTGGGTTTCTGCACGAATACTGTTGGTTTTGCAGATGAGCAGCCGAGTCTGCTCTGACCACCTTCCAAACCATAAACCGACTCTGATGGGACTCAAACCCACAACCTTCGAATTGCAATTTGAACAATGACATAGAAGTCGAACGCGCTATCCATTGTGCCACAGAGCCCCAGCCGCAATTGCCTTTTAGCACACAAATTTGTCTTTGACCCATTGCGTTCAGGACACCCATCTCGCGTCTGTCTGTCCTGGTCACACTTTCCAGTATCTGTTCCTTATCCACGTGTGCTCTGGCTCTTCAAGTGTTCGGCTACAGACTGCTGGAACGTTCTCATGACATGTAGCTTTACCACATGCTCAGATAATGATTTCCAGATAAGCAACACTCTACTGGTGAAAGCATTCTCCCAAAATCTCCTCAAAATATCTTGTCTCCTGTCTTTCATTTATGTCACTCTATTCCTTCCCAATACAGGCTGATCCCTCTCATACATATCTATCCTCTTCATAAAATGTGCATGTTAATCGGTTACTCAAAGAGCCTTCTCAGCTCTTCAATAAACATCCCCCAACCTACCTCGTCTACCTTCACAATGGAAATGGTCCAGCCCTTGCCATTCCTGTCATCTCCTCTGAATATCTCATCCTGCAATCAGAAGCTTCCAGCAGTCTGGCGATTATAACAGACAAGCAAAGTTCCCTGAAGTAAAGCCAAAATGTCAGAAAAAATTCAGCATCTCGTGTCCATATCTCATGAGAAAGGAAAGTTAACATTTCGAGTCCAATGATCTGTCTTCGGAATTGATGAGATGGAAGGTTGGGTGAAGAATGTGGAAGAGGGCGGACGGGTTCTAAAATGATTGAACTTGATGTTGGGTCCTAAAGTTTGCATGGACTGTCTGTAGAAAATGAGTTGCAGGTCTTCCAGCTTGTGTTATTCCTTGAAGGAGCACTGCAGCAAACCAGAGACCGGAATAGTGGCTTGGGAACACAGTGTCTCGATTAGAGTGGAGCTGGAATTGTACAGTAGTTCAGGCAGCATCGAGGAGCAGTAAAATCGACGTTTCGGGCAACAGCCCTTCATCAGGAATACAGGCAAAGAGCCTGAAGGGTGGGCAAACAGTGAAATGTGAAGTAATGTGACTGGAAGATCGGGCTAGTTTTTGTTGATTCTGGACAGAACGCAAGTGATCTCAGTTTTGTCACAGACTCTGTTTTCCTCTCTCCATTGCAGAGAAATCACATTCTGAGCAGGAAATACAGTTGCCTCTATTAAATGAAGTGTAGTCAAATCTCTGGAAGATGTGACTGGAAACTTCCACAGTGAGGAGAGACATCAGAAACCAGCAGGAAATGTAGCTTACTACATATAACGTTACAATGCAGTGCAGGCACTTCGGCCCTCGCTGTTGCAGCGACCTGCAAAAATAATGTGATGTCCATGGTAATGGGAAATTAGCATTTATTTCGAAACCAATAAAAGCACAGGGAAACAAAGAAGTAAGAACCTGACTTTGCAGAGGCAAGTATTGCAGACAGAAAGAAAAAAAATGCAAATTTAAACCGAACTATTAACAGACTTACAGGCCAGTAAACTACCATATTACCAGTCAAGGAATGGGGAAAAAAAACAACGCCGAATCTGGAAAGGAACTCGAATGTTTCAGGTCCCTGACATTGAGGTGTTGATAAGAAGAAGCGAATTCTATTATCAAGGGAAATTGTATTATATGTGGAAGGTGCACCAGTTACCATTTTGGTAGATACAGAGGCAACATATTCAGTCCTTAAATCTAGGCAGTTGAGAGAGTCGATGCAATGGATGCGTCAGGATTCGTGACACGAAAGAGATTCACCGCACCCCTATTGTGCGAAATCAGTGACGGTGAAACATTCCAATTCTCATTTCATTTCTCGGAATTCTGTCCTTTAAATCTGATGGCTGGCGATCTCATAGTGAGGCTGGGGTCGGATTTGTGCAGTACCCCGACAGGCTTGCAGGTAATACAAAAAAGAAGATTTAACAGCGCAGGCTGTAAATCCCGACTCACGACACCTGATGCATGGCTATGAGTGATGATTACCCAGAGACCCATAAGTTCAGTGAGCGATTCGCTCGCCCAGGTAGCAAGTAACCATGTAAATCCCATAAACACCGATTTTCTTGCTGCAGATAAGAGGCACTGCACAGCACGCATACACCGTCATGACCCTTACAAATCATATGAGCAGGATTGTTTTAGGAGATTGTTTGAACTAGATCAGTTATTATTGTGCGACTTTTATTGGAACAATCACAGATGTGCAGTCAGTGTAAACTTATCCAAAATGTCTGTGAGGCAAGTAGACCCTATCTTTTAGACCCTATCCTCTGGAACGCTCCTTTCCTCAAATACCATTGGCGAACACATCCAGTGACAGGTGGCAGGATTTGGGACCATGGGTACTACCGGCACACAAAACAGAAAGCTTGTGTCTTCAGGGACGATGTGCATATCTGCTTCAATGCAGAAATAAGGACATTTATAGAGAAACTAAATTGGCTAACTCAGGCAGGTAGGGCAATCCAGGTAACCCCCGCCAAGAGGGTAGGCTGGCGTTGAGCTGTGGAAGATGGCTCGCACCCAAGATTAAGAAGGGTCCTTGCTGAGTGCAGGGCAAATGGTAAACGTGATGTGGGGTTCATACAAAGCTGTGAAACCAAAAGAATAATCCCGAAGTCTTAGTATTGTCCTTGCAGAACACAAGACCCGTTAAAACCCGAGGCTGTGAAAGGAATTATTCCAGTCTTTGAATCCCTCCTGAAGGCTGGAGTCATAATCCCCTGCGGATAATCACCGGTGAGAGCCCCCATCTTTCCAGCCAAAAAGGCAAACATTCCAGGTGAATCGGGAAATGGACGTTTGTTCAAGACCTGCAGGTAGTTAATTATGCTGTTGTTCAGCTCGCCCCAAATATTCCTAATCCTTGTACTATATTAGCTGAAATTCCACTGGACAGTAAATGGTTCTCTGCTTTGGATTTAGCAAATGCCTTCCTAAGTGTAACAGTACACCCAGAAAGTCAATTCTGGTTCACTTTTCCATTCAAAGGCAAATTGTATACATTCAGGTGAATGGTCTCTTTCCAGTATGAACTTGCTTGTATTTCAGCAGATTGCCAGAATCAATTAATTATTTCAAATCACAGCGGACAAATGTTCTTTCCTCTGTGTGAACTCACTGGTGCTTCAGCAGACTGAATGACTGAAAGAATCCTTTCCCATTCTTAGAACAGGCGAACGGCCTCTCTCCACTGAGTTCGCAGATGTAAATTGAGATCAATTGACCGCCTGAACCTATTCCCTCTGAGAGAGCACTTGAATGGTTTCTCGTCAGCGTGAACACGTTGATGGTACAGCAGTTCGTGAGACGTTTTAATGCCTTTCTCATACTCTGGGCCATGAAATGGTTTCTTGTCCGTGTGAAACCACTGGTGAGTCAGCAAGTTAGAGAACTGAGCAACTCCCTTTCCACACTCAAAACAGTTGAATGGCTTTCCCTCGGTGTGGTTGCCCTGATGAATTTTCAGGGCAGACAAGTAATTGAATCGTCATCACATTTCCACAGTTACTCTCCAGCGTCGCTCCAATTATGCCTCGATATTTCAGATAGTGAATACTTTCACTCCACTGTGAATGTAGCTTTCTGCTGTCATTTTCAAAGGCCGATAAGCTTCAGGCTATATGGAACAAACCAACTCCTTCAAATTCTGATGAAATGCTTCGTTTCAATTTCCCAACAGCAAATCCTCATCTTTGATACCACTCATATAAATCCAGAAATATCTCAGTAAGAGAGAATCCTCAGAACACCAAAGCGTATGATTTTAATTCTTCGTCGGATGTGGGTACTCCAGAACATGTCAGCATTTATTGTTCGTTCCTGATTTGACTGGATAAGGTGATGATGAGCTTCCATCTTGAAACATCGTTTCTGTGTGCTGTCGGCAGATCCGAATTATACATAAGAGAAATCCACAATTTTGACCCAGTGATTCTGGAGTAATGGCAATATATTTCGAGATCAGGATGGTAAGTGGCCTTTCCTATCTGTTGAATGCCCTTTTCCTTCTAGATGGATGCAGTTGTGAGTTTATAATGTACTTTTGATGGAGCCTTGGTAAATATCTGCAGTGCATCTAGTGAATGGTGCAGACTGCATGTCTGAGCGTTTGGTTATGATGGGAATGGATGTTTGTCGATGTTTTATTAGTTATGTGTTGCTTCTCAATTCAGCTGCTCTGTTCTGGACGGTTTTGAGCTTTTCAATATTGTTACAACTGCAGTAAGGAATCCTCAAGTAGGTTGGAATTTAAATATCTCTTGCTACTCAGATGCTGACTAAACTGTTGTGCTTCTTCTGTACATTGTTTCTTTCACACTGCAATCATCCAGGCGAAAAGGAACTATCCCATCATGTCTCATTCTGTATTGTAACGTAGTAAACAGTTGGTAGGGAAAGAAGAAAATAAAGAGAAGAACATTTGGACAATGAGGTGAATAACGCTCTCGCTCTGAGTGTGAATAACTGTTAGTGGAGACTGCCAGAGACAAATCATCGGTGGCGTGTAATCGCAGGCTATGTGTTATCCACGCTTTAGGAGTCAAGAAAATCTCTGACTATGACCTGCTCTTGTGGCCACAATGGTATATGGCTGGTAAAGTTAGATTCTCAAAGACATTGTGACTTTCACTGCACCAAAGAAGGACTTTGGACCCAGCTTGCAAATGTCCATCACGAAGCAACGATCCATTCTCATCCCATTATTTTTCAGAAATTGGTCTGGAGCTTTAAGCACTCTGGTACTCCACGTGATCAACAAAATAATTTCCTAATTCCACCACCTCCAGCAAAATGCTATTACCAAACATACATCCCCCTCCCCGCTCTTGTCCGCCTTCCCCAGGAACCATTCCATCCCGGGCATCGTGGTGCACTGCGCCTTCTCAGACAACACCTCCCCCAACTGCTCCATGGAAGCTTTCCCTAAAATCGCGTAATATGTGACACATTCATTCATAGTACGGGAGAACGAGGAGCAAGGCTTTGCCTCACAGGCCTTAGAGACTGCTTCGCCATTCATTCAGCTCATACCTGATCTTTCCATGTACACACATCCACTTAATCAAACTCTGAAGGTTCTCTTTACTTCCTTCATTGTTAAAAAAGCAGCCCGAGCTTAAAACACATTGATTGATGTAGCATCAACTACATCGTTGGGCAAGCATTCCATCGAGGAACAACCCTCTGGTTGAAGAAATTTCTTCTCAATTCAGTCCTATATCTCGTTCTAATCTAGAGGCTGTGCCCTCTTGCCCTAGTTTCATCTGCTAATAAACATGCTCTCGACTTCTATCTCACACATGACCTTCATAATCTTATATGTTTCCAAGAGATCCGGCCTCATTCTTCTGAATTTTCGATATAAGCTTATTCCACTTAGTCTCCTGTCATCAGCGAACACCTTCAAATCCGGAATTCCATCTGCCAGAATATTTCCCATTAACTCAATATTTCAATGTTCCTCTGCAGATTTTCACAGTCCTCCGCACACTTTGCTCTGCTACTCACCTTTGTGTCAACTGCAGACCTTGACATGATGTGCATGGCTGCAAAATCCATATCATCCATATAAATTGTAAGTAATTTCGGTACCAGTACCAATCCCTGAGGAACATCGTTAATGGTTAATAACATAGTACTCATTTATCCATGCTCTGCTCTTCCTGTTGGGAAACAATCCTCAATCCATGCTCATACTTTACCCTGAACAGCCTGCATCCGTTTGCTGTCAGCCCCTGAACAGCACCTTGTCGCGGCCATTTTGAGAATATAAGTACATCAATTCACTGGGTCCCGTTGTACACCATGTTCGTAATGCCATCATAGAATTCGAAAAGATTTTGCAGGAATGACCTGCTCTTCATTAGCCCAGGCTGCATCTGTCAAATTTCTACCGAGAAGCCCCGCTATTTCTTCCTCGATAATATACTCAAGAAATTTCTCCACTGCAGAGGTTAAACAAACTGGTTTATCATGTTGGAGAATGGGTCTGGCTTGGTTGCACTTTGGCTATCGGTGTGGAATAGTTGGGCCAAAGGGCCTGCTTCGATACTGTAAGTAATCTGATCTAAGTCCTCATATTTTGTCTGCCTCACTTTTTAAAGTGACGTCATATTTGTGTTTTCCATTCTGCTGGGATTGCCCCAGAGACCACCGAATTTTGGAAAAATACCACAAGCGCAGTTCTTTTTTGCATACAATTGCGTTTAGTACCCTGCGATGCATTCCATCAGGTCCTGGAGACGTAACCATCCGTTGCAATATTAGCTTCAACAATTCAACACTAGTTTTTTTGTTATAATGACTGTTCCCATGTCGTCACCAAACATCATCTCTTTGTCAATTACTGGCATTTTATTAATATCCTCCACTGTGACGACCGAAGCAAATGCCTGATCAATGTCACTGCTATTTCCGCATATCCCATAAGTAAATGCCCCTTCTTATCCACGAGAGTGTCAACGTTTACTTTTGCCTCTTTTTCATTTTATATTTTACTAGAAACTTCTGCTATAAATCTTTATATTCTGTGATATGTTTAATGCCATGTTCTTTCTCACACTTTTCTGCATTAAATTCCATTTGTCAACTCTCAGCCCAGCTCTGCTGCATACCTGTGTCCCTATGTTACCTTCAATATCCTTCAGCACTGTGTACAACTTTCCCGAACTTAGTGTCGTCCGCAAATTTACTAACCCATCCTTCTCCGCCCCCATCCAGCTCCTTTAAAACAAATGACAAAAAGCAGTGAACCCATAACAGATCGTTGCAGTACACCACAAGCAACAGAATTCCAGGATGACGTTTTCCCATCAAGTAACACCTCTGTCTTCGTTCAGCGGCTAATTTCTGATCCCAAGCACGACATCACCCTCAAGCACATTCTTCAGTATTTTGTGAGTCACCTGCCATGGCGAAATTTATCAAACGGCTCACTGAAATCCAAACGTGCATTACGTGAACGGCTTTATCCTCATACATCTGTTTAGTCACCTAGCAAGTATTGACAAGAGTTGTAGCTCAGTTTTAGCTTCCCAGATGAAGATTTGCTCACTGAGCTGGAAAGCTCATTTCCAGACGTTTCGTTACCCTCCTGGCTAATATCTCCAGTGTGCCTTCGGGTGACGGACCGTTCATGATTTCTGCTTTCTACTTATATGCTTGGGGTTCGTTGGGTGGGCAATGTCATTTCCGATAGTGATATCATTTCCTCTTCTGGTTCTCAGGGAGTTGTTGATGAAGTCTATCTCGATGTGACGTTGATGGATGTCCCGTTGGAATGCCATGCTTCTCAGAATTATCGTGTGTGTTTCTGTTTCAGTTGTGCTCGGATGGATGCGTTGTATAATTCAAGGTGGTGCCTTTCCTGATCTGTATGTAAGGATACCAGTGAGAGAGGGTCACGTTGTATTGTGGCTAGTTGGTGTTCATGTATCCTGGTGGCTCGTTTTCTGCCTATTTGTCAATATGAAAAAATGATGTCATTTGCAAAATTACATGCAAGACCTGTAACAAATATTGCATTAGATAAACACTACATTCGCCTGAGACAACACATCCATCCGAGGACAAGCCAAACACTTACATGCAGGAGAATTAATCGAAACACGGCATTCCAACCAGAACTCTATCAACAAACACTTCGATTTCGACGCCACCGACTACCCCCTGATTAAAATAAACTCGAAATGACATCATCTACCAAAAGAAACCCAAACATATCAATAGAAAGCAGGAATCGTGAACAGTGCTTCGCCTGGAGACCCACTGAAATTGTTACCTAGTAGAATGATGAACCGTCTGGAAATGAATTTTCCAATTCAGTGAGAAAACCGACATCCAGTTTAATGACCTATTCAAAGAGCTCGATAATGGTTGTGAGTGTCATCACCCATTCACAAATCGAGCTTGACTGTCCTTCATTGGCCATATTTTATTCTATTCATTCCTTTAGCCCTCACATACCGATGGAAAGCTTTAGGATTTTCCCTTATCCTATCTGTCAACAAATTCTCACTACCCTCCCGGCTCATCCTCAGTCTCTCTTCAGGTCTTTCCTGTTTAACTTGTAACTCTTAATCTCCTTAACTGAGCATTCACATCTCATGGGAACACAAGCCTCTTTCATCTCAGCAAGAGATTCAACTTCCTCAGTAATCATGACTCCTGCGCTTGACAATTTCCTCCCTCTCTGACACAGAACCCGCTCCTTGAATAAGCTCCACATTTCTATTCTGCCCATTCCGTGCCGTTTCCTTGCCCAACCTCTGAATGTGTAATCTTATCTAATCTCATTAGTTTTCTTTCCCCAGCAATAGCGCTTGCACTCAGGTGTATACTTATCCCTTTGACAATCTAAAGTAAACATAACTGAAGTTTGGTAACTATCACCAAAGTGCTCACCTATCGCCAAATCTAACATCTTGCCGTGTTCATTACCCAGCACTAAATCTAATTGAACCACTCCCCTTGTTGGAGAAAATGAGTACTGCAGATGCTGGAGATCAGAGCTGAAAATGTGTTGCTGGAAAAGCGCAGCAGGTCAGGCAGCATCCAAGGAACAGGAGAATCGACGTTTCGGGCATAAGCCCTTCTTCACGAATGAGCCAACTGTGTCCAGCAGGCTAAGATAAAAGGTAGGGAGGAGGGACTTGGGGGAGGGGTGTTGGAGATGCGATAGGTGGAAGGAGGTCAAGGAGAGGGTGAAAGGCCGGAGTGGGGTGGGGGTGGAGAGGTCAGGAAGAAGATTGTAGGTTAGGAAGGCGGTGCCGAGTTCGAAGAATTTGGCTGAGACAAGGTGGGGGAAGGGGAAATAAGGAAACTGGAGAAATCTGAGTTCATTCCTCAGATTTTGTAGGGTTCCTAGGAGGAAGATGAGGCGCTCTTCCTCCAACCATCGTGTTGTTATGGTCTGGCGATGGAGGAGTCCAAGGAACTGCATGTGCTTCGTGGAGTGGGAGGGGGAGTCAAAGGGTTGAGCAATGGGGTGATTGGGTTGGTTGGTCCGCGCGGCCTGACTCCCCAATATAGAGGAGGCCACATCGGGTGCAGAGGATGCAACAAATGATGTTTGTGGAGGTGCAGGTGAATTTGTGGCGGATGTGGAAGGATCCCTTGGGGCCTTGGAGGGAAGTAAGGGGGGAGGTGTGGGCGCAAGTTTTGAATTTCTTGTGGTCGCAGGGGAAGGTGCCGGGAGTGGAGGTTAAGTTGGTGGGGGGTGTGGACGTGACGAGGGAGTCACAGAGGGAGTGGTCTTTTCGGAACACTGATAGGGGAGGGGAAGGAAATATATCCCTGGTGGTGGGGTCCGTTTGGAGGAGGTGGAAATGACGGCGGATGATACGCTGTATATGGAGGTTGGTGGTGTTGTAGGTGAGAACCAGTGGGTTCTGTCCTTGTGGCGATTGGAGGGGCGGGGCTCAAGGGCCGAGGGGCGGGAAGTGGAGGAGATGCGTCGGTGGGCAGCGTCGTTCACGTCTTGGGGGAAATTGTGGTCTTTGAAGAAGGAGGCCATCTGGCTTGTACGGTATTGGAACTGGTCCTCCTGGGAGCAGATGCGGCGGAGACGGAGGAATTGGGAATATGGGATGGCGTTTTTACAGGGGGCAGGGTGGGAGGAGGGGTAGTCTAGGTAGCTGTGGGAGTCAGTCGGTTTATAGTTAATGTCCGTGTTTTTTTCGGTTGCCCGAGATAGAAATGGAAACGTCTAGGAAGGGGAGGGAGGAGTCTGAGGTGGTCCAGGTGAATTTGAGGTCGGGGTGGAAGGTGTTGGTAAAGTGGATGAACTGTTCAACCTCCTAATGGGATCACGAGGCAGCGCCGATACAGCCATCGATGTAGCGGAGGAAAAGGTGGGGAGTGGTGCCATTCTAGCTGCGGAAAATGGACTGTTCCACATATCCTACGAAAAGGCAGGCATAGCTGGGGCCCATGCGGGTGCCCATTGTACTCCTTTGGTTTGGAGGAAGTCGGAAGATTGGAAAGGGAAGTTGTTCAGGACCAGTTCAGTCAGTCCAGGGAGGGTGTCAGTGGAAGGGTACTGGTTGGTTCGGCGGGAAAGGAAGAAGTGGAGGGCTTTGAGTCCTTCGTGATGGGGGATGGAGGCGTACAGGGACTGTATGTCCATGGTGAAGATAAGTCGTTGGGGACCGGGAAAGTAAAAATCATGGCGGAGGTGGAGGGCGTGGGTGGTGTCCCAAACGTAGGTGGAGAGTTTTTGGACTAAGGGGGACAGGACCGTATCGAGGTATGCAGAGTTGAGTTCGGTGGGGCAGGAGCAGGCTGAGACAATGGGTCGGCCGGGGCAATCAGGTTTAGGGATTTGGGGCAGGAGGTAAAAACGGGCGGTGCGGGGTTGTGGGACTATGAGGTTGGAGGCGGTGGATGGGAGATCCCCTGAGGTGATGAGGTTATAGATGGTCTGGGAGATGATGGTTTGGTGGTGGGCGGTGGTGTCATGGTCAAGGGGACAGTAGGAGGAGGTGTCTGCGAGCTGGCGTTCAGCCTCAGCAGTGTAAAAGTCAGTGCGCCAAACTACTATCGTGTTTCGCTTGTCTGCTGTTTTGATGGTGAGGTTGGTGTTGGAGCGGAGGGAGTGGAGGGCTGCACGTTCCGAGGGTGAGAGTTGGAGTGGGTGAGAGGGGTGAACAGGTTGAGGCAGTTAATGTCGCGATGGCCGTTGGCTATGAAGAGATTGAGGGCGAGTAAGAGGCCAGCACGGGGTGTACAGGTGGATGGGGTATGTTGGAGGCAGGAGAAGGGGTCGTCAGAGAGTGGGCGAGAATCTTAGTTGAAGAAGTAGGCACGGAGGCGAAGGCAGCAGAAGAATTGGCACGGAGGCGACCCTGTTCCATTAGACATTATTTAAGGAATCCATTGCAGATAACTCAAAACTATCCCCGTCAAGGCTACCATGACTGAGCGGCTTCGACCAATCGACATGTTGATTAAATTCCCGCATGATAATTGTCATACCATTTTTTCATTTGTTATTTATGTCTTTGTTTACTGCCCTCCCCAATGTCATCTTAAAATTTGGAGACAATCAGTGACATTTTCTTCTTAGAACTTCTAATTTCTTCGCAAATGGATTCAAACTCATTCTGCATAGAACCTATATTATGGCTGATTGTAATGAACTGGTCCATAAAACAAGGATGGACTTCCAGAATCATGTTAAGCCTGAGGGATAGAAATTGGGTAAAGAGAAATCCTCACGTGGAAAGGGAAAGTTAAATCCCTGTGAAGATCATGAGGTTAACTTATCACAGGATATATAGGAAAACCTTGAAGGGAACAAGATCTGAGGTTTTCATTGCAATAAAGTAGGCCACATGAAATCAGTATTGGAGAACTATGGAAAGCACTGTAAAGTCAAATGCAGGAAAACAAAACAAGCCTGGATGTTTTGTTGGCATGGTAATAGAAAGCACAGTAGCGGCTGGAAAGCTTCATCAGAGTGTACAAACCGATCAGAGGTTGGTAAGGAAGAAGTGCCAAGTCTGCTTGAAAAATATACCTGCAAAGTTAAAGTTTATTTCCCTTGGCCAGGAGTAGCAGATAGACAGGTAACAATATTAAGTGACACAGGATCGTCTCAGTCTGTGATGCAGGAGAATGGGGAAATATGTAGTCCTGAAGAACTATGTGTACAGGAATTCATGGTAGGACGAAACATTGCTCAGTGATACACAGTGAGGCTAGAGTGGGCAGAAAAGAGTGGGGAGTTTGTGGTGGGAGTTCTGGACAAACTCTCAGCTCCAAGAATACAATTTGTGCTTGCAAATGATATAGCTCAATCACCGGTTAGCCTGCTGCATACTCCAGTTGTAAAGCCAGTCGAGCTGCAGGCAAGAGTAGCAATGCAGGACGTTGATAAAGGAATTTTCCCAGATTGTGTCTTTATGCGATCACAGAGTCACAATCGAAAGCAGTAGAAATCAAAAGGCACGGATTAGGAGGCTGAAATATGATTACATCCATTTATGTTAATTAATACTTATTCCCAACTTTTATTGTATGTAGGGAACATACACAATGCATCAAGATTACAACGTTTTTATTATCAAGTAAGTGGGACACAGCAGGGGACAAACGTTAAAAATGCAAGTATATTCAGCTCAGCTATGCTACTGAGTTTCAGCAAAAAGATGAAAAATTAAAACACTTGGATCAGAAGACATATATTCGGAAGGAGAGTGAATGCATCCCTGTGTGATATTACTTAGCAAATGATATGTTAAGGAGAGAATGGAGACCAACATATATTCAAGCCCGTGAGAAATGGGCAGGATGTTTTTTTTTTCTAGTAGGGTACAGAAAAGTGGTGCTGCGAGTGCTGCATGTGCCAAAAATTGGATGTCACTTAGGCGTGAGGAAAACGGAGGCTAAAATACAAAGACATTTTTACTGGCCTGGATTGCAGATGAATGTAATTGAATTTTGCCTGACGTGTCATACATTTCAAAAGCATGGGAAATAATAAAGCCTGCACCTTTTATACCTGCTGCAGCGATCAAGGAATCTGTCTGAATTGTCTTGATGCATTGTGTAGGTTCCCTACATCCAATAAAAAATGGGAATAAGTATTATTTAACATAAATTGGTGTATTGACGAGATTTCCAAATGCTGCTCAATTCTGCAAGATGACAGCTAGAAGGATTGAGGAAAAATTACGATTTTTACAAAAACTAAATAAAGACTACAGTCAGAGATACAATTATGTCAAGGGTCAAACTTCACATCCAACTTTCCAGGAAGTATATAGATAGCTTCGGATTAAAACGAATCAAATCTACTGTGTACCATCCAGAATCACAGGATGCACTGGAAAGGCGACGTTAATTATTAAAGACTATGTTGAGATTTTATGGTTCGGAATAGCCAGATTATTTCATTAAGGGAGTTGCGTCAGTGCTGTTTGCGATCTGAGATATATCGAAAGTTTCCACCAAACTAAGACTAGCTGATACCAGTTTTGGGCATAAAGGCAGAGGGCCATTACAATTTAATAAGGAAATATTAATAAGTCAGATTACAGAGACCACGCATTTGAACGAGGTGTCAAATTTTAGAATTGGACTAAATAATGTTGGAGAGTTGTCGAGACAGCACTTAAAATTATCGCAGCAAATGGTGAAGCATGAAGTGTATGAGAAACAAAAAAATCAGAATTTTGCCACTGGGAACAATGTATTTATTTAAATTTCATTAACTGGTGAAACTATAAAGCAAGGTTTCGAAGACCTTATCAAATTAAGAGGAAATCGAGTGAGGTTAGCTACTTGATAGGAACTCCTGGCATGAATGAATATCACAGAATGTGTGATGGGAATATGGGCTAATGGTATTTTGGCAAAGAACGAACGCAAGGGTAGAATGTGTTATTGACTACAACACACTGGGAAGAACCAATTTCAGGGAATTCTGCATTGGACGTTCCTGCTATAAAATTGGAAAATGCAAAAGTTGTCCAATATTGGTAATGTTATTCAGTTCTCTTCCAGAAGAAAATCGTAAGAGTTATTACTCTTGCATGCTGAAATAAACTGGGAATTAATAACCTATTTGTAGATGATGTAAATATAGGAGTTGCTGTTCTGATTTTGTAACATCCTTGCAGGCATTACCCTATAAAGTTGGTGCAAGTTTATAAGGAGATGTCACGTATGCTCCAAGATGGCATAACCAAAGTGAGTTTCAATGAATGGAGTTCACCCATTATCATGGTGCCAAAGCCAGGTAAGACACAAAAGTTATGTGTGGACTATCACAAAGTCAATGTTGTTAGAAAGACTGGTGCATATACGCATCTGCAGTTGGAGGACTATGTGGAAGAGATTGGAAGAGCAACTTACATTTCCAAGTTGGACTTCCTGAAAGGTTACTGACAGTAAACTTTGTCGGAAAGATCAAAGGCAATTTTGTAACGCCAACTGGACTGCAGAAATTTAAAGTAATGCCGTTTGTGCAAAACAAATTCACTCGTATTTCAGAGGTTAACGGACAAGGTAATTGCTGGATACACAACAGTTTGGTGTGTTGTGTGCCTGGGACATTCAGTCTCTCATGGATTGAATATTTACAGAATTTCTCGGGCTTGTTTGATCGAATACGGAAGTCAAACTGATTTGTAAACCTAACTGAAAGTAGATCTGCCAAAGCCAAAGTCACCTTCCTGGACTATGTCGTTGAACACGGACAAATAGCCCCACGGGATGTGAAAACGAAAGTTACGGGGTATTTTTATACATTGTTGACGAAGAGAGCAGTACGACGGTTTACCGGATTGAGTGACTTTTTCTGAAAGTTTGTGCTGACTGTTAGAAGTGGGACTGCTCAACTCACCGAATTGCTCAAAACAGGCAAGAAATTTCAGCGAACACAAAAATTTCAAAATTTATTTGACAGCCTAAACATTTTGTTAACCATTGCCAAAGTATCAGCCACACATAATTACACGAAGGTTTTCAGTGTGCCAGTGATGTGAATGTCTCTCATCTTCTGCACCTCTAATATCGACCTGTAAATCAGTTTCATTTGTATTCTGTGTTTATGGGGTTTAATTATCAGGACTGTTGTTTATTGTTTTGAAAAGCATATGTAAGTCTACTTTAGATAGCTAAGAACTGTGGGTATTTTATATTCTGTTTATTGTGTTTCATTCCTTAGTTTTGTGAATAATTTTCTCTCTGTTTTAAAAACTGGAAGTCAACCTAGCTAAAGTATTCTAAGTAAATCATACTACACACTCACCAAAACAAACAGCGACGTTACACTCTGAATTTCCTGCATAAGAATGTTTTGAGTGGTCTGGCCTCGGCAAAACGGGAGTTATTTTTCTCAGAGCAGAGCTGATTGTGAGGAGACATGATTGACGTGTAGGAAATAATGAGAAGCATGGAATTACAGATTGAAGGAAACAGTTGCTCTTGATCGATCACCAGCGTTTGTAGAGTTCAGACAAGATGCAGAAAGCTTTGAATAGATTTGTCGGAAAACTTTATCAGTCTGCAGGTGGTAGACTCTGGAACTCACTCTCTATAAAGATTAGTTGGACATTGAACTCTTCATTCTTCTCTGAATCCATGGGCCAAGGAGTTTCAAAAAAATGCTCAAAGCCGAGCGTTCCCGCGAGCAACAATGATGCGATCGGTGGCTTTGCGAAATGGAAAGATGCCCGACTATTCGTCTTCCTCCTGTGATGACTCTGGAATATTGACCCTGAAATATTGACCCTGAGGTTGTCATGGACAATTAATGAAGGCATTCTTATTCCTGCAGATTAAAAACTCACATCTTATTTCAGCTGAAGGGAAATCAGTTTTCAAATGCGTAATAAATGCCTGCATTTCCCTCGAGCCAGGTAGGACTCGAACCTACAGTCTCCTGATCCGTAGTCAGGCGCGTTATCCATTGCGCCACTGGCCCGACGCGTAGACAGCTGAATAAGAGCCGTGATGTTAGCACGGACATGATTAATAGCAGTGATGTGCACGAATTGACCAAGTAAAAAAAGATAATAACTGTCACTGCTTCAGTCCAATCTTCACCACCTTTCAAAGCAGGTTTTTGTTCCAAAAAAAGGACACAGATGTTCATTATTTTCGTATCTGAAATATTTACAGCAAGGTAAGGGACGGAGGTGTTCATGGGGTACACTTTACCATCAGTCCCAGTCACTAATACACAGCCAAACGTCTCCCAACAACACCACATCCTCCTGGACAACAACAATGATTTCAAACAATATCACTTATTTTCATCTCTGTTCACGCTAAAGATAGATAAACCAACAGTGACCTGATAAATTAAAACAAGATAAAACTGAACCAGGAATAGCGGCGGCTGACTGGGGTCTGTTTCTGGGAAGGAGACTCAGGCTGTCTTTGGCTTAATTGGCGAGCCCAGAGCCACTGTGTTTGGGTCCAGAGTCATATAATGACCAAACATGAAACCTCTAACTGGGCTCTAGCACCTGGTGCTTCCCTCCCCTTTCGCCCTCACTCACCAACTATCGATTGAAGACGACAACATTTCGTTCCAATGATCATTCGCCACATGCATGCTCTCCAATCATGTTAACCCTGTGCATGCTGCAGGACCCATCTGAACTGATGATGTATAATGCCCAACAGCGTAGAAGAGGCAGTTCTACATGACCAAGCGGTAGGCATTGGTGCTCCAACCAATCAGACAAACTCATGGGCGCGCTGGGGGCTCTGATCAATCATAGAATTCTGTTGGGCTCAACTAATCTATCCAGAACTTTCACACCCCAATGCTCAGTCAAAGTTCGCTTGGAAAATTCTTCCAGTTCAAAACACAATTGTTAATGATGACTCTGTTCCCTTTCCCGCAGGTGAAAGTGAGGACTGCAGATGCTGGAGATCAGAGTCAGCATGAGAGCAGTGCTCAAAAAGTACAGAAGGTCACGCAGCATCCGAGGAGCATGGAAATCGAAGTTTCAGGCAGGCACCTTTCATCAGTAACATTTCACGCAGCCAATTTATGATCAATATTGCTATTATCCCTTATATTCCTTCATCCCCAGATTTCAGGCACAGTGGTCTCACAGAACTTTTGTCTTTTGATTTGCCAATCTATATTTATCTGATCGTTTTGGATTAGCTTTATGAATGAGCTGAAAATGTGTTGCTGGTTAAAGCACAGCAGGTTAGGCAGCATCCAAGGAAAAGGAAATTCGACGTTTCGGGCATAGGCCCTTCATCAGGAATGAGGAGAGTGTGCCAAGCAGGCTAAGATAAAAGGTAGGGAGGAGGGACTTGGGGGAGGGGCGATGGAGATGTGATAGGTGGAAGGAGGTCAAGGTGAGGGTGATAGGCCGGAGTGGGGTGGGGGCGGAGAGTTAAGGAAGAAGATTGCAGGTTAGGAGGGCGGTGCTGAATTGAGGGAACCGACTGAGACAAGGTAGGGGGAGGGGAAATGAGGAAACTGGAGAAATCTGACTTCATTCCTTGTGGTTGGAGGGTTCCTAGGCAGAAGATGAGGCGCTCCTCTCCAGCCGTCGTGTTGTTATGTTCTGTCGGTGGAGGAGTCCAAGGACCTGCTTGTCCTCGGTGGAGTGGGAAGGAGAGTTATCTTCAGACCTCATCAAAACAAAATCAGCAGACAGTTCACCACAATTTTCTATGAACAATTCTATTTTCGCTTTACTGAATGAAACACGCATTTTTCACATGGCACCTCAGTTTGTCTGGTATGACCGTTTGTAACGTCTTTCACGCAGCTTTAAACGGCAATCCTGTCTGTGTTGAATTAATTGACAAACCGTTTCTCATGGCAAACTGACAGCGTGCATACCTTTTCAAGATGAGGGAACATATCTGAATGAATTGTGACTTGGACATTAGTTATCGTGAATACAAAGTAAATACAATCAGATTGTAATGGTGTTGAGCTCTACCACTCTTTCAGAAGCTGCGAGACAAGGTGAATACTTCCAGCGTTTTCTGTTTTTTTTAAAAAAAATATGTGTCAGTTTGCCAGTTTTTTGCTTCTGCACATGTTCTTGGGATGAAAGGTATGAAAAGTTGTGGGTTGAAAGCAGGAGCAGTCGCCTCCTTCCGTCATGCAACTCCCAGCTCTTCCTCTGCTTTTGTAGTTTTGTGAAAGCACTAACTGGCTTTAATATTGGATTTTAATGATAATCTAAGTGTTTACATGTTATTCTTGCTGCCAAAATATGTAATAAAACAATACATCAATTTTGATCAATTTCACGATTAATGTTTGTATGTCCAGGTCATAATTCTACTTTTAAGGAGAAGGCAGCATTACATATTGGTAACAATAAATGCTAACGATTTGCAGACCATGGCTGTCAGAGCACGTAATCCGAATTACAAGACTTCCATGGACGGTCTCTGTTTCTTTCATCCTGGAAACTGTCTGATTCGGCATTACAGTCTCCCATCCTTCTGCACGTGATGCCTTCCGTTCTGTCTTGATTTTGTTACGACTGTTTTCTAATACAGGGACTATCCAATCATCTATTATGTTGCTGTTTCAAAAGAATGAGAATCCTTCTCTCAGAGCACACTGCCTCTGTAGCTCAATGCTTAGATCGGGGAGGAACATGGACAAATGAAAGGCTGAATGCTTCATTTCATTGCTGTAACCAGACTCTGGTGTTGAAATCTGAAATGAGACAAAATAAGCCAATTGAGAGCAATACTACTTTCTGTCCGATATCTCCTGAGGCCACAGTCACCTCTCCAGAACGTGTCTGTGCGTTTACCTCTGGAAGTGAAATGGGGTTCAGATCACCGAGGGAGTGTAAACAAAGATTATCCATCTTAAACTGAAGTCACATACATTGTAAAACGTGACTGGATAATAGCATTGCGACTAGTGCTTGAAACATTTAGGAACACAAGGGGACATACCAAGAGCTGAAAACTTGGATGACGGGCCTCTTTCCGTTCTGTAAACAGTCGATGACTTGCTCAAACGTATGACCTGAAAAATCAAACGCCATATGCATTGCCATTAAGAAACAGTTAACAGCTCGGGAGGCAGCACTTGTGGTGTATTGGTTAAGACTGGGTGTTTTCCACATCGCGGCCAGAGTTGGGTGCCTGATCAGGGAATCAGGTTTTATTGTTCCTGACTGATAATAGCGTGAGTGGAGCAGCTCTGATGGGAATGCTTTCAATGTCTCAAAGCAGTTAATGCCTCGAGAACATCAGAGTTCATGTCTCTGTTCCTGCAAGAAGGGGAAGGTACCTTGACAGTTTCTGCTCAGTCGGTCAGTCCACCCTTCATTCCCCTCTCACATAGTTTCTAAAGATTCCCAGAATTGAAACGGTGCTCTGTTTAATTGTTTCCTTTGCACTCCCACTGGTTGCACGTATTGAGTTGTTGGAAATTTGTGATTTGCTCAAGAGCAGCGTGCGAGACGATTCTATTTTCCCCTCCTCTGACAGTAGTGTGAGGTTGACTCTGATGTTCTCAGTTGCATTCATCGATTGGAGACATTAACCGGTAGATTAAAAAGTGCCACAAATAATTCCAAACAGAATGAAATTCTTTCAAGTGTTCTGCCTGCAAAGTACTCAGAAACTGCTCATTTTTGAGAGGTATTTAGGAAAACCATGTTTAAGAAGATAAACAACTTGCTTTGCAAGATGGTTCTAATGAAGATCTCAATTCTTTCGAACCATTCGGTGGAATTGTGTTGATCATTTTAGTACTTTGTATTACCACACTGACCCCTCGTTTAAAAAGCGAATCTGTTAAACAAAGAATTGCGGTATAATCGACAATACTTATGTGGACAATAGATTGAAGGTGGGCATGCATTCATATCAAAAGTTCACACATCCCAGCATTTCAAAGATTCTTCCTCCAGCAAATCAGGAATTCAAAGCACATTTCGGATTCGGGGCAATGAGTTTGTAAGTGTAATAAAGAGCGGCAGTGTTTTTGAGACAGTGAATAGTCGAATGAACAACCTCCAGATTTGCAAATAAGCAAATCATTAAGCCACTGATTCAAGTGCGATTGCTGCATTTCTGTGATGATATCAGGACCAGGATAATCAATTGTTACCGTTCACTGGGTGAACAACTAGTAAATTTAATCAAATTCATCACTTCACTCCAACTGATCCCACATTGTGAAGCGGTCAATTTCGCATAGGAAACACACTTGATTCATGAAGCTTTCATTCACCCTGTGTTTGTGCAGCTATTCAATGAGATTAACCACTGATCTGATAAATTTAACTCTAGTTTCATGCTTTTACTCGATAGTTCGAGGTAAACTTGTGCTGAAAAAGAAGTTGTGTATTCTCATTAATTTGGGAGTTTCGCGGCCATACCACTCAGTTTCTCTGAATGGTAACTGAGAATATGTGATAGTTGTCAGCAGTGGTTACTTCCACATGTGAGGTAACTGGTGAAGTAAATGATGTTAAACTTCCTTATTACTGAAGCATGCATTTCAACAATATCCTAGGCTATCTATCGCTCTTTGATAGTCCCTATAAATAAATAAGGAGGGGGATTATTAAGTCTGGGGTAATATAAAGGAAGACTGTAACATTTTCCTTCGATATATAAAGTACAAAAGAGAGGCAAAAGTGAACATTGGATTGCTGGAAAATGATACTGGGGAGATAGTAGTGGGGAACGAGAAAATGGCCAACGAGCTGAATAATTACTTGGCTTAGCCTCGGCGGTGGAAGACACGAGTAATACCTTAAACATTCAAGAGATTGAGGGGCAAGATCTGAGTATGTTGGCCACCACAATGGAGAACATGCAAAAAAAATTGAATGGTCTGAAGGTGGTTAAATAACGTTGATCAGATGGACTACATCCCAGTGTTATGAAGGAGATAGCGGAAGAAAGAATGGAGGCGATCGTGGTGATCTTTCAGGAATCACTAGAGTAATGAACAATCTCAGAACATTGGAAACCCACTAACGTGACATCCCTCTTTAACGTGGGAATAAGGATAAAGACAAAAGGTCCACAATGAATAGCTATACTCGGTCGTGGGTAAGATCCTGGAATCCATTGTGAAGGACAAGATTTCTGAATACTTGGAACTGTTTGGAAAAATAGTACAAAGTCACTATGGTTTCATCAAGGGAAGGTCATGCTTGAAAAATCAGTTGGAATTCTTTGAAGTGAAATTGAGCAGGCTTGAACAAGCACTGCCAATGGATATTGTCCACCTGGACTTCAAGAAGGCCTTTGACAATCTGTCACACAGGAGATGACTGAGTACGATAAGAACCTCTGGTGTTAGAGGCAAGGTAATGGCATTGGTAGAAGCTTGGCTGTCTGGCAGAAAGAAGAAAGTGAGGACTGCAGATGCTGGAGATCAGAGCTGAAAACTGTGTTGCTGGGAAAGCGCAGCCGGTCAGGCAGCATCAAAGGGGCAGGAGAATCGACACACCCTCATTCCCGAAGAAGGGCTTTACCTGAAACATCGATTCTCTTGCTCCTTTCATGCTGCTTGAACGGTCTGGCAGAAAGCGAGAGTGGGGATGAATTGATCCTTATCAGGATGGCAGCCGGTGACAAGTTGTGTTCCACAACTCTTGGCATCGTAGCTTTTTACTCGTTACATTAACTATCTAGATGAGTGAATTGAGGGCCCTCTGACTAAATGTGCAGGCGATAAAAAGATAGAAAAATGGACAGGTCGTATTGAGAAGGTGGAGAGTCTGAAGAAGGATTTCGACATGTAAAGAGATTGGCAGATGCCTTCCAATGTGGAAAGTGTGAAGTCATGAACCTTGGCACGAAGAATAGAGGCATGGTCTATTTTTAGAATGGTGAGAAAAAGTTCAGAAATCAAGAAGGACTTGAGAGTTCTGGTGCAGGGTTCTCTCAAGGTAAGCTTGCAGGTTGAGGCAGTGGTTAGGGGTGCAATTGCATTTATTATGGATGGCACTTTTTCCGAGAAGAATTGAATATAAACAGGTTGTATACTTCTCTGGTCAGGCCACATTTGGCGCATTGTGCATAATGTTGAGCGCCATAAATCAGGAACGATGTACTGGCCCTGAAGCGTGTTCACAAGATCTTCACGACAATGCTCGTAGGGATGAAAAGCTTATCGTATGAGGCATGTTTGAGCGCTCTAGGTCTATTCTCGATAAAGTTTAGATGAATGAGAGGGAGTGAAATGGAATCAAAAAATACTGAATGACCTGGACAGAATGGATGTTGGTAAGATGTTTCCATTGTACGAGCACCCGAGGGCACAGCCTGAGATGAAAGGGAACACCTTTTAGAACAGTGATGAGGAGAAATGTCTTTAACCAGAGATTGGAGAATCTTGTAAATTTATTGCCACAGAAGGCTGTGGGGGCCAGATCATTGAGTATATCTGAGACGAAGTTAGATAAGCTTTTGATTATCCCGGGATCAAGGGTTACAAGGAGTAGGTCAGGGAATGGGTTAGCGAAAACTGTCAGCGATGATTGAATGATGGTGCAGACTCGATGGGCTAACTGGCCTAATTTCTGCTCCGATGTCTGATTGTCTTATGGTGCAAACCTCAAGGAGGCACCTTGTATCTATGAGAATATGGATTCAAGTTCTTCATGAAGGTCAGTAGCTGGACGGAATAGTTAACTGTTTTAGAATGAAAGCATTGTGGCTGCTGTCGCGATGGTGGACAATATGACATTCAGTGCAGGATGACACACCAAGTGCACTATTAATGTGGAGAGGTTTTTCAAAACCTGGAACTCTCTGTCTCTGTCAATCACCGTGAGATGTGGGGGTTGGGGTAGGAGGGCGTAACGTCCTCCCAGGCACTTAAACTATCCTCAAGCATGCATCCTGAGTGAAAGAATAATCATGGAATTGATCACATTCTCATTGTCTGTTTAGAACATAATGAGTGATTGCCCATCCCACCCAGTGTTCAATGCAATTACCTCGCATTCTCTCACGGTGCTACAGATCAACCTTCACTCACTCCTCTTGGTGCCATCATCCCAGGCATTAATCTAGTGGAACCCTGTTCACTCTGCCTGTGATACGGAGATCACTCCTTATAAAGGAGAGAAAATCTATCCACAATGCCCCAAATACTGCCTCAACAACACTCTCAGGTTTGATCGCAAGAATTCCGTTCCCTCACTTAGCTGGCTCCGTTTCTTTTGTGTGAAATAGGAAACTATTCATTTATGATGCACTGTCACTCATTTGGAATTTCAAACATCTTTACATCTGTAGGTAAACATTAATACAGCTTGCACCAGAGGTGCCAATTCAGAAGGTCGTCACTCTAGGGGAGGGAATCAATCACAACTGACGCTCCTAAAACAGTGAATGGCCACCTACCTGAATGGAAATGAACTGCTGGAATATGGGATACAGGCAGAGGAAGGGAGTGATCTTTCTTTTGATTTGCCATCACGGGATGTGTGCAGACCTGGTCAGGACAGCATCTTGTGACGATCTTGAAGTGGGTGGTTAGTTCAGCTGTTCCACAGGGCAGAAAAGAGTAAAACACAGTGCTGTGGGTTTGCTGGTCCCACATAGACCCGACCAGGTAAGGGTGACCCACTGCTTTCTCGAAAGAGCATGAGACAAGCCGATATTCATAGATTATTATTCTGTGGCTCTAGATTATGAGCCAATGATGTGACCACCATACACTGTCTTCCCATCTTTCAGATTCTGTGCAGAGAACAAGTTTAACATCCTAAGTGCAATTGTTTCGTAATGGACACGTGGTAAGAAGGGACTTGAAACAGATGTATCCAGAATTAGCAAGGGCACAAACGATGGTTTATTCGGGAGTTGCGCTGAGGCTGAGGAAAAGACTGGATGTCATAATGTTGGTAGTGGACAGGATTGGCGAGTGTGGAGGATATGGAGATGTAAACTGTGCAGGAGAAAATGAATCAAGATGGTTGAGGACAGTGTGTTTCATCCTCGCATCGCGGGGAGTAATTTGCAAATAATAATTTGCTAGTTATTATTTCTAAGGAATGGAATCTTTGATTGGGACTGAAAAAGTTGACTTGCACCTTTCCAAAATTTACATATTATCAGCATCAATTCAGTTAAATCAACAGACTGAGTGACTTACTGAGTGAATCAAGGAGGTTGAGAACAGTTTCTTTCATCCTCGCATATTGATGAGCAATTTGTTTGAGTAATTTCCGAGTTATAATTCCTAAGGAATGGAATCGTTGATTGGAAATGAAAACGTTGACTTGCACTTTTCCAAAATTTAAATATCATGAGCATCAATTCAGTTCAGACGGTTTCACTAGACAACTCGAATGACTTACCAGTAACACCGGCTATAGCAAAGTTAGTATAGTAACCAGCTTGAATAGCCATCAGTGTATCTTCAATTTGCGATGCTAAAGATAATGCCTCTTTTGAATCCGACAGTGGACAGGATGCCTTGTGGGCACCCAGCTATTTCTTCACAGGCCAAGCAGGTGGTTGGTTTATGCGAGGATTGGGGGCTGGTGGATATTTGGAGATGTCTTCTTCCTACCTGGAGGGACTTCACCTTTTTCAAACCAACAAAGATGTCACACAAGGATTGGCCTCTTTCTGGCACTCTCGCCCTTCTGGATTCTGTTATGGGTTGCAAAGTTGTGAATATAGCTATAGCTGATCACGAACCAGTCTATTTGGAGGTTAAGGCCAAGAGTGAAGAGCTAGGTTTGTGGCACTGGCATTTGGGCCCTTTTCCCCTTTAGCATTCCAAATTTGTGCAATACTTTTTGAAGGACTTTCAGGAATTCTTGACTATCCACTCGGGCATAGCTAGTAGTCTGTCCATGCAATGGGAGACTGCAAAAATCTTTGCAAGGGATTAGATATTTCCTATTCGGCTAGCCAGAAATGACAGAGGAGAAACAGCAGCGTCTCCTTGAGACGTGGTTGAAAGCCGCGGAGGCGGGACGTTTTGCGCGGCCTTCGATATCTAACCTACAGCAGATCACGGCCTTTTCAGGCTGCCTTGAATTCAATACTGACACAAAACGCAAAGGAAGAACTTGCCTTTGCTAGGCAAAGGGTTTCGAATATGGGGATAGGCCAGGGTAGTATTTAGCATATCTGACTCGGAAAAAGCGTGCTCCCCCATCCATTACTGCAATCAGACATAGCGTCGGGATCATTACCTATGGTGCTAAAGATTAAGAGGTTTTATGGAGCTTTTACTCTGAATTGTATCGGTTTGAGTGTTGTGAAAACAGAGGTATGAAATTGAAACCTTTTTAAGAACCTTGTCCTACCAGGGGTAACATTGAACAGGTCGCTCTCCTTAATGGCCCCTTGACAGTTCACGAAATATAGGATACAGCAAGGCAACTTCAGAGTGAGAAAGCGCCTGGCCATGAGCCTCCGGGAATTTTCATAAGGAGTTTGTAGGGATTCTGTCAGGGCCGATGTTAAAGATGCCCAATCACTCTTATATGATTGCCTATTATCATCTTTGAGAGAAGCTAATATTTCCTTAATTCTTGAGATGCGGAAGGTTCCTGAGGAATGTGCCTCATACAGGCCCATCTCCCTATTAAAACGAGATTGCAATTTCTGTCCAAGACCCTGGCGCTGAGACTGAAAATGGTGTTGCCTCATATTATTTAAATCGGACCAGACAGGTTTTATAAGGGACCAAGAAATAACCAGTTTCTTTGCATCTGTCATCAAGGAGGAAGATCCTTAAAATCGCTGAGTAATACCAAATGATCACATGCAACTTGTGGAACTAAAGACATAAAGTCAATTCAGATCAGTAACAAGTAATAGTTCAAGGCAGCATAGTAGTATTGCAGCTGGATTGAGCATTGCTAGTCTGATGAGCCAGTTGTACTTAGTATCAAAATATTAGAAATAAATCAGCAATAGACGCATTTATTATGCTGTAGATGACTGTTTTATTTTCCTTGACATTCTGCCGAGGCTGGAAGTTAGTAAATGTTTTTCAAGCGTTGGAGATAAGTGGAAGGGATTCAAGCATCTGCAAAGGTAAGAAGAGATAGTGTGGAGAACTTCAGACCAATTAACTTGACATCTGTAGGTAAACTGATGGAACCTATTATGTAGGATCTGATATAGGATATTTAGAAATTATCAGCAACATTGGAGAGAATCAGTATACACTGACAGAGTCTGACAGAGTCTTCATATGTGACAAACTTCAGAATGATTTGAACTTGTTTATTGCAAAATAGAAATGGTGTATTTCGATTTTTCAGAAAGGCTTTTTTATAAGAACTCATGCAGTGAATTCATAAGTAAAGTAATGTGAATGATAATTGGAGGAATATATAAAAGTGAAAAGTTAAAGTCAGATTCGCCTTCATTTAAGAGAATTAGAACATTGTTGGAAGGTCATGCTGAAGCAGTTTCACAGCTTACTAATGAAACTGTACATAAAGGATTGAGTCTAGTGTTGGTGACCCAATCTGAGAAAGAATATAACGGCCACGGAGGGTGTACAATGGACATTCTCCAGATTAATCCCTCAGATGGCAATATGCCTTATGTGGGAACTCGGCCTGTGTTCTTTACTATTTCAAAGAATGAGAGGTGATCATGGTGAAAGTTAGAGAAGTCACTAAACATATGACAAGTTGGAAATAAACAGGATTTTTCTCTGGCTGTGTACTCTACATTTAAGGCAAAGGATAGACCATTTCAGACTGCAATTAGAAGGCATTTCTTCATTTGAAGGGGACTGACGAAGACATCGACATGGAAGCCTGCTGGCAGGAAAGATTAGGAAGAATCCCCAGATATTCTGCAGCTACGTCAAGTGGAGCAGAATTACCAGGAAAAGGTAGGACTCATTAGTAATTTGCCAAGTTGTAGCTAAATCAACTTAGTGGTAGGTGACAGAAGGTCTGTTGGTAGAAGTCTGTTTTTTGACTGAGACCAGTATCCAATCGTGTACCACAGGGATCAGTGCTGTGTACCATTTTATATGTGATTCGGAGATGCCAGTGTTAGACTGGCTTGGGCAAAGTTAAAAAATTACAGAACACTCGGTGATAGTCCAACTGTTTATTTAAGCACGACATTTCGAACAGCATAATCACGCGATGAAGAAGCAGCGCTGCGAAAGCTAGTGCGTGAGAATAAAACTGTTGGATTATATAACCTGGTTTTGTTGATTTTTAACCTTATTGTTTATCGATTCATAAATGATGCAGCTGTGAATTTGGAGGAACTAGGGTGAGTGTGATAAATCAGTTTGCGTTTGACACAAGGTTGGCTGGTTGTTTGGCAGTGAGGAGGAAGGCCTTATATTTCAGGAAAGCAGATGGCATGATCAAATGGGTGGATCAATGGCCAATGGAATATAACCCTGATAAATATGTGGTGGTGTACTTTGGAAGAAGGAACCAGACAGGGGAGGACACTATAGCAGCACACTAATAAGCTCAGAGGGTGCTGCAAACATCCGTGAACGTGATTAAACAAGTTAATGCGCAAGTTGACAAAGCATAGTGACCATAAACATAGCCTTTATTCACGGAGGCACAGATTACCAGAGCTATGTGGAACTTTGGTGAGGCCAAATGGAATACTATGTACATTTCTGGGAGCCACAAATCATGAAGTATGTGATTGCACTGGGCAGGGTGCAGTAGAGATTCACCAGGATGTTCCCTTGAATTGAGTAAATCAGCTCGGGTTATTTACTTTGAAGCAGAGAAGGCTGAGAGGGATGTGCTTCAGAAGGATAAGATTACCAGGGGCATGGACAGCATGGATAGACAGCAGCTGTTTCTTTCAGTCAAAGGGCGAAGACCAAGAGAGTACTATGTTAAAGTGAAGGTTTGATATTTAGTGAGGTTTGACGATTGATTTTCATTCAGAGCCTGCTAAGGTCTGGGATGCACTTCCTGAGAGGTCAGGTAAACCTCACAAACCGTTAATAAATACGTGGTCGTGCCCCGTGAAGTGGCATAACATACATGGCTATGGGCCTCATTTTGGAAAGTGAACTAATGTAGATCGTGCAGTATTTATGACAGTACAGAGCCAGGCGTCTGTGATTGTATGGGTTGGACGGTCAGATCATTGAGCAGCATAAGACATGAATTGATGAGCTTTCTGAAGAATGTATAAACTAGGGTTATAAAAGTGAACTTGTCTCCATGAGCTAGAACAAGCAAGCTGTATAAGTGTCTAACACCTTGCTCCCTTCCTGATGTTTACTATGCCAGTGTGCGGGAAACTCTGTCAGTGTTGTCATCAAGCTCTCAAACATTAAGAAGCCAGCATCTGTCTGGTCAGCAGGACTGTGTTTCCGTTCTCTTTTCCAAAACCAAGCTGTTGCCGTTTCTGTCTGGTCTTACGCTTGAAGAACTCAGAACAATTTATACAATTGAGTGTCTTGCTTGGCCGCTTCAGAGACCATTGTAGAGTTTATCACATGT